>NW_011914678.1:0-301955 GCF_000151845.1 Pteropus vampyrus | reverse complement strand
TCACTTTGTTTGGCAGCAAAGAGCTGGTTGGAACAGTCTTGACATCTGTTCACCTCAGCTTGCTCTCTGCCTAGAATGCACCAAAAGGTGGTAAGACAGTGGACGTATGCTTGGGATGTGTAGTAAGAGCCAAATAAAAGCTTGACTCTACCATCTTTCTTTGCGATGGAAGAAAGGGAGCCACTGTGTGTGGCGTGGCTGGGAAGGGTAATATGAAGAGAAATCCTACTGGGGAGGATGTTCTTTAAACCTGGGTATTCAGAAGCACTGGGCCGAAAACGAACGGAAAATGTTTTCTAGAGTACGGAAAGTGAAACGGTCTCCCACAGATGTTTCAGCGTGTTACTGACCAACCGATGGAGCTAGACGCTGGGATCCAAATATGCTTAATGCAGACGTCAGATCACTCTGGCGAATAATTTTGCATCACAGTCTCTGAAAAGAGCAGCTTCTACTCTGTATGCTTCTCCTTAGAAAAGGCTCTGTGTACTTCCTTTCTCTGCAAAGCGATATACAGGTATTGTTCAGAGATGAGGCTGGAGACGTGTAGTTTATGAAGCAAATGTCGAATCTTCCAACGGCCACAGGCTGTGAAATGGATACTGAGAATGTAGCCTCTTGATTGTGGAAATTCGTACCAAGCGGGTTCAGGCGGTCGTGTTTTGGAAGAGAGCGTCCGTGCTTTAAAGACAGAATTAGACAGCCGGGATTACCTGGGTGGTATGGTGTTTCCATACTTCAGGTCCCATTTTGCCAATAACAAGAGAGAGGTATACTCTCAAGTTGAGAGAAAGCGATCACCACTTGTACAGCAAGCTCCTTTTCGGTTGCCTGAATTGTATCATCCCGAAGTGCGGTCCTCGCTCTGGTACTATTATTGGTGGATGCTGTGAAGTAAGGCGGCCCTCTAACAATGTACACGGAAGAGTTGCAGTTCTCGTGATTCAGGTCATAGATACTAGTTTTGAACAATTTCTTACACTGTTGTTTGTGACCTGACGTGTGTTCCGTCCCAGACTGACAGAGGTGTAAATCTCTTTCTCATGTGCCTTTTTCCTGTACTAAAGTGGTGGTGGAAAAGTGTTTTGACATCCATCATCTTGAGCTTGCCATCTGAAAGAATTCATCAGCATGTACTCTTACAGCGGCAGCATGTTTCCAATGCGTGGTCGAGTCACTATCACAGCTTTCATATAGGGTCATTTTTGCTACGGAAAAAAAAAAGCCCTTCTGTGTGTGTCCCTGTGTCTGTGTGTCTAGTGCTGAAGGGTCATTTGAAGGATAATTCCTTTGGTGCGGATGTATTTGGAATCTGTGTCCTCAGAAGCGCCGGTCCATAAACGAACAGCGTTTTATCAGGCATATGGTAACTGAAACTGTCTCTCAAGGATGTTTCAGCGGGCTACCGACCCACTGATGGCGCATTGAGGCTGGGTTCCTAATATGATTCATTCAGAAGTGAGCGCCTTCGGACGCATGATTTTGGAGGCATTGCCTTTGTAAGAATTGCCTCCATCGTGTAAGCATGTGCTTAGTAACGGTGCTCAGTAGACATGCTTTATGCTAAGCGATAGACAGATATATTGAGTGGGCTGCAGCATTGTCGTACGAAGGGACATCAAAACTGTGGATTCTGAAGCACACTTGGAATCCTCCAACAAAGAAACAGTGTGAAATTGGAAAGCTGGCAGAGTCATGGGGAAATTTCGTACGAAGCGGGTTCGGGCAGCAGCTTTTTGAAAGAGCACGTATATGCTGAAAAGTCATTCTTAGAATGCGGCGATTAACAATGTGGTATGGTACTTTATCCTTCGCTTCTCCTTTTGCCATTACGGAGATAGAAATACTTTCTAATGCGAGAAGGTGTACAGCGCATGCAAAGGAAACCGTTTTCGAATGCATGATATCTTGAACCAGAAGTGTATTCGATCATTTGGTGCAAGTATTGCTGTATGCTGTAAAGAAAGTCGGCACTGTCAGAATTGCAGAGAAAGTGTAGTTCAGGCCTGTACCTGGAGTCCAACATTTAGGATGTGAGCAAGCACTTAGCCCCGTTCCTTGGGACCTGAATCATGCTCAGTCCCAGGCGGACACAACCGTAGATTTGTTTCCTGGTGTCCTTTCTTTGGCAGCAAAGAGCTGGTTGGAAACAGTCTTGACATCTGTTCACCTCAGCTTGTTCTCTGCCTAGAATGCACCAAAAGGTGGTAAGACAGTGGACGTATGCTTGGGATGTGTAGTAAGAGCCAAATAAAAGCTTGACTCTACCATCTTTCTTTGCGATGGAAGAAAGGGAGCCACTGTGTGTGGCGTGGCTGGGAAGGGTAATATGAAGAGAAATCCTACTGGGGAGGATGTTCATTAAACCTGGGTATTCAGAAGCACTGGGCCGAAAACGAACGGACAATGTTTTCTAGAGTACGGAAAGTGAAACGGTCTCCCACAGATGTTTCAGCGTGTTACTGACCAATCGATGGAGCTAGAGGCTGGGATCCAAATATGCTTAATGCAGACGTCAGATCACTCTGGCGAACAATTTTGCATCAGAGACTCTGAAAAGAGCAGCTTCTACTCTGTATGCTTCTCCTTAGAAAAGGCTCTGTGTACTTCCTTTCTCTGCAAAGCGATATACAGGTATTGTTCAGAGATGAGGCTGGAGAAGTGTAGTTTATGAAGCAAATGTGGAATCTTCCAACAGCCACAGGCTGTGAAATGGATACTGACAATGTAGCCTTTTGATTGTTGAAATTCGTACGAAGCGGGTTCAGGCGGTCGTGTTTTGGAAGAGAGCGTCCGTGCTGAAAAGGCAGAAATAGACAGCCGGGATTAACTAGGTGATAGGGTGTTTCCATACTTCAGGTCCCATTTTGCCAATACCAAGAGAGAGGTATACTCTCAAGTTGAGAGGAAGCGAGCACCACTTGTACAGCAAGCTCGTTTTCGGTTGACTTACTTGTATAATCCAGAAGTGCGGTCATCGACTTGGTAGTATTATTGGTGGATGCTGTGAAGTAAGGAGGCCCTCTAACAATGTACAGAGAGGAGTTGCAGTTCTCCTGATTGAGTTCATAGATACTAGTTTTGAACAAGTTCTTACACTGTTGTTTGTGACATGACGTGTGTTCCGTCTCAGACTGACAGAGGTGTAAATCTCTCATGTGCCTTTTTCCCGTACTCAAGTGGCGATGGAAAAATGTTTTGACATTCATCGTCTTAAGCTTGCCATCTGAAAGAACTCATCAGCATGTACTCTTACAGCGGCAGCTTGTTTCCAATGGGTGGTCTGTGTGTGTCCGTGTGTGTGTGTGTGTGTGTGTGTTCTGTGTGTGTCCGTGTGTGTGTGTGTGTGTGTGTGTGTGTGTGTGTGTGTGTGTTTGTGTGTGTGTGTGTGTGTGTGTGTGTGTGTTTGTTTAGTACTGAAGAAGCGCCGGTCCATAAACGAACAGTGTTTTATCAGGCATATGGTAACTGAAACTGTCTCCGGTCCATAAACGAACAATGTTTTATGAGGCATATGGTAACTGAAACTGTCTCTCAAGGATTCATTCAGCAGTGAGCGCACTCTGACGCATGATTTTGGAGGTATTGCCTTTGTAAGAATTGCCTCCATTCTGTAAGCATGTGTTTAGTAACGGTGCTCAGTAGACATTTTTTATGCTAAGTGATAGACAGATATATTGACTGGGCTGCAGTATTGTCGTACGAAGTGACATGATAACTGTGGATTCTGAAGCACACTTGGAATCCTCCAACAAAAAAATGTGTGAAATTGGAAAGCTCGCAGAGTCATGGTGAAATTTCATACGAAGCGGGTTCGGGCAGCAGCTTTTTGAAAGAGCTCCTATATGCTGAAAAGTCATTCTTAGAATGCGGCGATTAACAGTGTGGTCTGGTACTTTATCCTTCGCTTCTTCTTTTGCCATTACGGAGATAGAAATACTTTCTAATGCGAGAAGGTGTACAGCGCATGCAAAGGAAACCGTTTTCGAATGCATGATTTCTTGAACCAGAAGTGTATTCGATCATTTGGTGCAAGTATTGCTGTATGCTGTAAAGAAAGTCGGCACTGTCAGAATGCAGAGAAACTGTAGTTCAGGCCTGTACCTGGAGTCCAACATTTAGGATGTGAGCAAGCACTTAGCCCCGTTCCTTGGGACCTGAGTCATGCTGAATCCCAGGCGGACAAAACCGCAGATTTGTTTTCTGGTGTCCCTTGTTTGGCAGCAAAGAGCTGGTTCGAAACAGTCTTGACATCTGTTCACCTTAGCTTGCTATCTGCCTAGAGTGCACCAAAAGGTGGTAAGACAGTGGACGTATGCTTGTGATGTGTAATAAGAGCCAAATAAATGCTTGACTCTACGATCTTCCTTTGCGATGGAAGAAAGGAAGCCACTGTGTGTGGCGTGGCTGGGAAGGGTAATATGAAGAGAAATCCTACTGGTGAGGATGTTCTTTAAACCTGGGTATTCAGAAGCACTGGGCCGAAAACGAACGGACAATGTTTTCTAGAGTACGGAATGTGAAACCGTGTCCCACAGATGTTTCAGTGTGGTTCTGACCAACCGATGGAGCTTGAGGCTGGGATCCAAATATGCTTACTTCAGAACTCAGATCACTCTAACAAGTAATGTTTCAGGAAAAGATTTGAAAAAGGCCCCATCACCTCTGTAAGTGTCTGTTTAGAAATGCTGCTCCATACTCATCCTTTATTCTAAGTGATATACAGCTATTTTGAATGGGCTGCAGTATTGTTCCAAGTAGTGACTGATAACTGTAGTTTCTGAAGTAAAGTTGGAATCTTCCAACTACAAAGTGTGAAATTAATACTGGAAACCTGACAGTTTTCATTGTCGAAATTCGTATAAAATGGGTTCAGGCATTCATTTTTTGAAGGATAGCGTATATGCTGAAAAGACATTAGACTGCAGCGTTTAACAATATGTTATGGTGTTTCAATACTTCAGTTCACATGTTGCCATTAAGAGGAGATAGAAATACTACAAACATTAGAGAAAGTATGCAGCACATGCAAAGGTAACTAGTATTTGAATGCTTGATTTCTTTATCTAGAAATGCAGTCAACAATTTGGTGCTAGCATTGGTATATGCTGTGAAATAAGTCAGACCTCTAATAATGCACAGAAAGGAATTGCATTTCTTGCTTGTAATTCAGGTTATAGACATTTTATTGGAGCCAGTCTTTAGTCCCATTGATTTTGACATGAGTGATGCTGAATCCCATTGTGACGTAAATTTACATATGTTTGATGTTTCCTGTTTTCAGCACCATAGAGCTTTTGGGAAACTATTCGACATCCATGCCCTTGTTCTTGCCATCTGCCTATAATTCACGAGCAGGCAGTAATAGAGTGGGAGCTTGTTTGTAGTTTGTAGTAGCAGCACACTAACAGCTTCCCTATATATTCTTTCTTTGCAAAGGAAAACAGAAAGCCCCTGTATGTTGCATGTACTGTCGACAGGTAATTTGTAGAGAAATTCCTGTGGTGAGGTATGCCTGGACTCTGTGTTCTCCGAAGTGCCCTTCCATACACGAAACCTAAATGATTTGTACTGGATGTGGAAATTGAAACCGACTTCCAAAGATGTTTAAAGGGAACTGATTAACTTTTGGAGCATTTATGCTGGGATCCACATATGCTTAGTTCTACGGTTAAATCTCTCTGACAAATTATGAGGCGAAAGCTTTATAAAGAGCCGCTTTCACTCTGTAAGTTTGTTTTTAGAAACCGTACTCCATAAATATCATTTACACTAAGTGATATGCAGATATTTAGAATGGGCTGCAGTATTGTTCTAAATAGCGAGTTGAAGTTTGTAGTTTCAGAAGCCAAGCTGGAATCTTCCAACAATTGCAAAGTGTGTAATTAATACTGGACACCTAGCAATTTTCATTGTCGAAATTTGTATGTGTTGGTTTAGGCATCTGTATTTTGGAAAGGAGCGTTAATGCTGAAAGGACATTAGACAGCAGCAATTAAAAATGAAGAATGGTTTTTCAATACTTCAGTTCACATGTTGCATTAAGAAAAGATAGAAATACTATAAACTTTATAGAAAGTATGGAGCACATGGAAAGGAAACTAGTATTTGAATGACTGATTTCTGTCATCCAGAAGGGCAGTCATAATGTGGTGCTCGTATTGGCATACTTTGAAGTAATCGAGACATAACAATGTACCGAAAGAAATTGCAGTGCTTGCCTATAATTCCGGTAATACAATTTTGTTTTCAGCACATTCATAGCCACTTTTTTTTCACATGAGTGATGCTCACTCTCAGTGTGACATAACTATAGATCTGTTTTGGTGTTTCCTCTTTTCAGTATAAAGAACCGGGTGGGAATCTGTCTAGACATCCATGCTCTTGAGCTTACCATCTGCCTAGAATGCACGAGCAGGTAGTAATACAGTGGCAGCTTGTTTATAGTTTGTAGTTCCAGCACATTAACAGCTTTCTTATACAGTCTTTCTTTGCCAAGAAAAACAGAAAGCCACTGTGTGTAGCATGTATTATCGAAGGGTAATTTGTAGAGAAATCCCTCTGGTAAGGGGTGCTTGGAATCTGTGTTCTCAGAAGCGCCGTTCCATACATGTAAACTAAATGTTTTGTAATTCATGTGGAATTTTAAACTGTCTCCCAAAGAAGTTTAGAGGGACACCGAGTAACTTTTGGAACATTTATATTGGGATCCAAATATCCTTAGTTCTCAGGTAGGTAAGTCTGACGAATTATGTTTGAGGCAAAGGCTTTGAAAAGTGCCGCTTTCACATTTAATCTTCTGTTTAGAAACCTACTCCATACTCATCCTTTATACTAAGTGATATACAGATATTTTGATTGGGCTGCAGTCTTGTTCTAAAAGAGGACTTGAAAACTATAGTTTATGAAGGAACAATAGAATCTTCCAACAACTACATAGTGTGAATTTAATACTGGAAACCTGGTAGATTGCATTGCAGAAATTTGTTTAGAGGATTCAGACAGTCGTTTTTTGGAAGAGAGTGCATATGCTTATTAGACTGCAGCAATTAACAATATGGCATGGTGATTCAATAATTTGGTTCACATGTTGCCATTAAAAGAGAGAGAAATCTTATAAACTTTAGAGAAAATATGCAGCACATGCAAAGGAAAGTATTAATTGACTGCTTGATTTCAATATCCAGAAGTGCAGTCAATGATTTGGTGCGAGTATTGGCATATGTTGCGAAATAAGTTGGTATTCTAACAATGTACAAAAAGGAACTACAATTCTTGATTGTAATTCATGTTATACATTTTTCATTTGAGACAATTCTTAGTCTCGTTGTTTTTTTATGACTGATGATCAATCCCAGTGTGACATAACTGTAGATATTTTTAACGTATCCTGTTCTCAGTACCAAGTAGCAGGTGGAAAACAGTCTTGACATTCATGCTCTTGAGGTTGCCATCTGCCTAGAATGCACAAGCAGGTAGTAATACGGCGCAGCTTGTTTGTAGTTTGTTGTAGCGGCCCAGTAAGAGCTATCCTACACAGTCTTTCTTCTTTGCCAAGGAAAACAGAAAGCCAAAGTATGTGGTGTGTAGTGTTCAAGGGTAATTTGAAGAGATATCATTCTGTTGAGTATGTGCTTGGAATCTGTGACTTCAGAAGCTCCGTTCCATACATGAACACTATATGTTTTGTAATGCATGTGGAAATTGAAACCGTTTAACAAAGATGTTTAGAGGGACTCTGACCATCTGATGGAGTATTTAGGCTGGGATCAAAATATGCTTAATTGAGAAGTTTGATCACTCTAACGTGTATTGTTTGAGGCAACGGATTGAAAAGAGATCGTTTACTCTGTAAGCTTCTGTTTAAAAACAGTTATCCGTACTCATCCTTTATTCTAAGTAATATACAGGTATTTTGAATGGGCTCCAGTATTATTTGAAGTAGCGACTTGATAAGTGTCATTTCTGAAGCAAAGTTGAAATCTTCCAACAACTACAAAGTGTGAAATTAATGCTGGAGACCTGGCAGATTTCAATGTGAAAATTCATATGAAGTGGGTTCAGGCATCCGTTTTTTTGGAAGAGAGAGTATATGTGAAAAAGACGTTAGACTGCAGTGATTAACAACGTGGTATAGTGTTTCAATACTTCCGTTCACATGTTGCCATTAAGAAGAGTTAGAAATTTTTCTTAACTTTAGAGAAAGTATGCAGCACATACAAAGGAAACTCGTTTTGAATGCCTGACTTCTGTAATCCAGAGGTGCAGTCAACGATTTGGTGCTAGAATTGGTGTATACTGTGAAGTAAGTCGGTACTTTAACAATGTACAGAAAGAAACTGCAGCTCTTGGCTTAATTTTGGTCATAGTATTTGACTTGAGCAAGTTCTTACCCCATTTGTTTTTTCATGAGCCATGATCAATACTAGTCTGACATAATTGTAGATTGGTTTTGACGTTTCCTGTTTTCAGTACCAAAGACGTGATGTGAAACCATCTTGATATCCATGCTCTTGAGCTTGCCATGTGCGTAGAATGCACAGAGCATGTAGTCATACACTGGAAGCTTGTTTCTTGTTTGTAATAGCGGAACACTAACAGCTTTCCAAAAAGTCGTTCTCTGTAACCAAGGAAAACAGTAAGCCATTGTGTGTGGTGTATAGTGTTGAAGATTAATTTGAAGAGAAATCCTTCAGGTGAGCATGTGCTTCAACTCTATGTCCTCTGAAGCGCTGTACGATAAACGAAGAGTAAATGTTTTGTAATGCATATGGAAATAGAAACTGTCTCCCAAAGATGTTTTCACAGGACAGTGACCAGCTGATGAAGCAATACGGAAGCCCATTAAAAATATCTGTATATCACTTAGTATAAAAGATGCGTTGAGAGTACCATTTCTCAACAAAAGCTTACAGAGTGGAATGGCTATTTTCAAAGCTTATGCTGCAAACATTATTCGACGGAGCGATCTAACTTCACCATTAAGCATATTCGGATCCCCGCCTAAATGCTCCATCAGGTGGTCAGGGTCCCTCTGAAACATCTTTGGGAGACGGTTTCAATGTCCACATGCATTACAAAACATTTAATATTTGTGTATGGAACGGCCCTTCTGGGAACACAGATTCCAAGCACACCAAACCAGCGGGATTTGTCTTCAATTTACCCTTAGACACTATACACCACAAACAGTGGTTTTCTCTTTTCCTTGACAAAGATAGACTATATAGGAAAGCTGATAGTGTGCCGCTACTAAAAACTACAAAGAAGCTACCACTGTATTACTACCTGCTCGTGCATTCTAGGTACACGGTTAGCTCAAGGGCATGGATGTCAAGACTGTTTCCCACCAGCTCTTTGGTACTGAAAACAGGACACCTCAAAACGGAAGTACAGTTATGTCACACTGAGAGTGAGCATCACTCATGCCAAAAAATCACGACTAAGAACGTGCTGAAAACAAAAACGCATTACCCAAATTAAAGGCAAGAATTGCAGTTCCTTTCTGTACATTGTTAGTGTCCCGATATACTTTAGAGAATATGCCAAAATTGTAGCACATCTTTGACTGAACTTCTGGATGACAGAAATCAAATATTCAAATACTACTTTACTTTGAAAGTGCTAAATACTTTCTCTACGTTTATAGTATTTCTATGTCTTCTTAATGGCAACATGTGAAGCGAAGTTTGAAACACCATACCAAGTGGTTAATCATTGCAGTCTAAAGTCTTTTCAGCATATACGCTCTCCTCCAAAAAACAGATGCCTAAACCCACTTCAAATGAAGTTCCACAATGAAAACTGCAAGGTTTCCAGTATTAATTTCACACTTTGTATTTGTTGAAAGATTCCAACTTTTCTTAAGAAACTACTGTTATCAAGTTGCTTCTTAGAACAATACAGCAGCCCATTAGTAATACCTGTATATTACGTAGCATAAAGGATGAATACGGAGCAGAGTATCTGAATGGAAGCTTACAGAGAAGTGGTTCTTTTTAAACATTTATCTCAAAGATTACTCATCAGCGTGATCTAACTTCAGAATTAAGCATATTTGGATCCCAGCCTAAATGCTCCAAAAGTTAGTCAGTGTCCCATTAAACATCTTTCAATACGGTTTTCATATCCACATGCATTACAAAACATACAGTGTTCGTGTATGGACTCCGCTTCTGAGGACACAGATTTTAAGCACATACTCAACAGAATGATTTCTCTTCAATTTACCCTTCGACATTACACACCACACACAGTGACTTTCTTTTTTACTTGACAAAGATAGACTGTATAGGAAAGTGGTAGTGTGCCACTTCTACAAACTATAAAAAAGCTGCAATGTATTACTACCAGCTCATGCAATTGAGGCAGATGGCAAACTCAAGAGCATGGATGTCAAGACAGTTTCCCACCAGCACTTTGGTACTGAAAACAGGCCACATCAAAACAGATCTACAGTTATGTCAGAAGGAGATTGAACCTCACTCATGTAGTAACAATGTGGTTAAGATCTTGCTAAAATCCAAAATGTATTAAACAAATTATAGGAAAGAATTGTAATTCCTTTCTGTATGTTCTCAGAGTGCTGACTTACTTCACAGCACACACAAAAACTTTGACAGCCCTTCTGTATTACGGAAGGAAGGTATTACAAAGGAAGATATTACAAAGAGTTTCCTTTGAATGTGCTGCATAATTTCTCTAGGTTTATAGTAATTCTATCTATTCATAATGGCAACATGTGAACTGAAGTATTGAACCACCATACCATATTTATTTTCGCTGCAGTCTAATGTCTTTTCAGCATTAACACTCTCTTCCAAGACATGGATGCCTGAACCTGATTCATACGAATTTCCACAATGAAAACTGCCATGTTTCCAGTATTAACTACACTTGTTGTAGTTGTTGGAAGGTTCCAAATTTGCTTTTGAAACTACAATCTTCGAGTGGCTATTTAGAACAAGACCGCAGCCCATTCAAAATATCTGTATATAACTTAGTGTAAACGATGTCCATGGAGGACGGTTTCTAAAAGGAAGCTTCAAGAGTGAAAGCAGCTCTTTTCAAAGCTTTTGCCTCAAACATAATTCATCAGAGTGATTTAACCTCTAAACTAAGCATAATGGATCCCAGCAGAAATGCTCCAAAAGTTAATCAGTGTCCCTTTAAACATCTTTGGAAGTCGGTTTCAATTTGCACATACAGTACAAATAATTTAGAGTTCTTGTATGGATGGGCACTTCTGAGAACACAGAGTCCAGGTACACCTCACCAGAGGGATTGCTCTATAAATTACCCTTCAAAACTACACAAGACTCACAGTGGCATTCTGTTTTCCTTGGCACATAAAGACTGTATAGGAAAGCTGTTAGTGTACTGATAGTATCAACTACAACCAAGCGGCCAATGTATTACTACCTGCTTCTGCATTCTAGGCAGATGGTAAGCTCAAGAGCTTGGATGTCAAGACAGTTTCCCACCAGCTCTTTGGTACTGAAAACAGGACATGTCCAAACAGATCTAAAGTTATGTCAGACTGAGACTGAGTAATACTGCATCAAAAATAATGAGGCTAAGAACTTGCTCAATTTAAAAATGTATAATCCAAATTACAAGCAAGAATTGCGTTTTCTTTCTGTACATTGTTAGAGGTCTGACTTATTTCACAGCATATACCAATACTAGCACCAAATCATTGACTCTACTTCTGGATACAGAAATCAGGCATTCAAATACTAGTTTCCATTGCATGTGCAGCATACTTTCTCTAATGTTTGTAGTATTTCTATCTCCTCTTAATGGCAACATGTGTACCGAAGGATGTGTACAAAGTACCATTTCTGAACCGACGCTTACAGAGTCGAATCGGCTCTTTTCAAAGCCTTTGTCTCAAATATTATTCATCAGAGTAATCTAACTTCTGAAGTAAGAATATTTGGATAAATGCCTAAATGCTCCAAAACATGGTTAGTGCCCATCTAAACTTATTTCAGAGACAGTTTCAATGTCCACATGCATTACAAAACATTTACTGTTTGTTTATGGAACGGCGCTTCTGAAGACACAGATTCCTATCACACCCTCAGCAGAATGATTTCTCTTCAAATTACACTTCTACACTACTCGTCACACACAGTGGCTTCTGTTATCCTTCGCAAAGTAGAAAGATGGTATAGAAAAGCTGTTAGTGTAGTGCTAATACAAACTACAAAAAAGTGGCCACTGTATGACTACCTGCTTGTGCATTCTACGCCAATGGTAACCTCAAGAGCACGGATATCAAGATTGTTTCCCACCAGCTCTATTGTACTTAAAACAGGACAGGTCAAAACAGATCTACAGTTATGTCAGAATGAGATTGAGCATCAGTCATGTGAAAAAAAAATGAGACTAAAAACTTGCTCTAAAAAAATATATAACCCAAATTACAGGCAAGAACTGCAATTCCTTTCTATACCTTCTTAGAGTGCTGACTTGCTTCAAAGAATGTACCAACACTAGCTCACCAATAAATTCTTCCAAACATTCAGAGATTTAATGCCTATTCTTCTCAAACTCTTCCAAAAAATGGAAGAGGAGGTAATATTTCCCAACCTTTTTTATGAGGCCAATATTACCCTGATACCAAAACCTGGTAAAGATAATACACCAACACAAAAACTGCAGAACAATATCTGTCATGAACACAGATGCAAAAATCCTAAATAAGATACTAACAAACTGAATACAGCAACATGCTAAAAAGATTATACATAACGATCAAGAGGGGTTCATACCACGACCAACAGGATAGTATAACAGGCAAAAATCACTTCATGTGATGCACCATGTAAACAAATTAAAAAATAAGAATCATATGATCATATCAATAGATGCAGAAAAGCCTATGACAAGATACAGCATCCATTTATGATCAAAACACTGAACAAAATTGGAATAGAAAGGAAATGCCTGAATATAATAAAGGGTATATGTGACAAGCCCTCTGCCAACATTATACCGAATGGTGAAAAATTAAAAATTTTCCCTCTAAGAGCAGGATCAAGGCAAGTCTGTCCACTATCTCCACTGTTATTCAATATAACATTGGAGGTCCTAGTGAGTACAATCAGGAAAGAAAAAGATATAAAAGGCATCCAAATAGGAAACGAAGAAGTCACACTGTCACTATTTGCACATGACATGATTCTATATAGAAAACCCTAAAGAGATCATGAGAACACTCCTAGACAATAAGCAAATAAAGTAAAGTTTCTGAATACAAAATCAATGTTCAAAAATCCATAGTGTTCTTATACTATAATAACGAAAGGTAAGAAAAAGAAGTGGAAAAATCATTCCTTTTGCAATTGCAAGAAGGAGAATAAAATATCTTGGAATAAATCTAATAAAATATGTGAAGGACTTATATAATGAAAACTATAAGAAGACCCTAATAAAGGAAATCAAAGAAGATATTTTGTATTCTCCGATTGGAAGAATCAACAAAGTTAAAATGACCTTATTACCTAAAGCATTATACAGATGTAATGCAAGCCCCATCAAAATCCCATCAGTATTTTTTAAATAAATGGAACAAAAAATCATCAAATTTACATAGCACCACAAAGACTCTGATTTGTCAAAGCCATTCTCAGGGGGGGAAAAAAATGAAGTTGGAGGCATCACTCTGGCTGAATAAATTATCTTACAAAGTGTCAGTAATCTAAAGAGCATGCTATTGACAGAAAAACAGGCACACAGACCAGTGGAACAGATTCGAGAGTCCAGAAGTAAACCCATATTTCTATGGGCAAATAATTTCGACAAAAAATGCCAAAATCATATGGTGGAGAAAGGAAACACTCTGCAATAAATAGTGCTGAAAATACTGGAAACCCACCTGCAAAAGAATGAAACTAGAATGTTGTCTATATCACACACCATAGTTAACTCAAAATGGATGAAGGACCTACCTGAATATAAGACCTGAAACAATAACATGCATAGAAGAAAACATAGGAACTAAACCCAAGGCCCTTATACTGAAAGAGGATTTTATGAATTTGATTTCCAAAGCAAGAGAGGTAAAAGCAAACATAAAGGAATGGGACTACATCAAACTCAAAAGCTTCTGCTCAACAAAAGAAACCGTAAACAAGGTGAAGAGACAAGCATCCAAATGCGAAAACATATTTGCATGCAATGCCTCTGATAAGGACCTAATATCCAAAATATACAAAGGATTCAATGACTCAATAACAACAAAAGAACAAATGGCCGAATGCAAATATGGGGAGAGGACCTGAACAGATACTTCTCCCTTCAGAATATACAAATGGCCAACAAATATTTGAAAGATGCACAACATCACTAGCTATTAGGGAAATGAAAATCAAAACCACGATGAGATATCATCTCGCACCTCTTAGAATAGCTTTAATCAACAAGACAATAATAATAAAGTTTAGAGAGCTTGTGGAGAAATAGGAACCATCATACATAGCTGTTGAGACTGCATACCGGTATAGCCACTATGGAAAAGTGTATGAAGGTTATTCATAAAACTAGAAATTGATCTCCCATATGATCTAGCCATTCATCTACTGGCTATTTACTCCAAAGACTTGAAAAGCCATATTTGAAAAGGTATTTGCAAACCGATATTCATAGCAGCATTATTCACACTGCCTAGGACATGGAAGCAAATGAAGTGCCCCAAGATACGGGATTGGCTAAAGAAGCTGTGGCACAGATATGTAATGAAATATTGCTCCGCCATAAAAAGCGATGAAATACTGTCTTTTGCAACAATCTGGATATACCTTGAAATAATCATACTAAGCAAAATAAGCAAAGGAACAGGAGAAAGAAACAGACCCTCAGGGACATGGACAATGGATTAATGGTTACCAAAAGGTAGGTGGTTGGAGAGGAGGGGTGATTAGATGGGGTAAAGGAGCATAACTATAAGGGGGTAAAGGGAGGGTGAACTGTGTAAAGGGGATCAAATATATGGTAGCTGAAGGAAACTTGACTTTGGGTAGTAATCGCACAATAGAATATATAGATGTCTAATAGTACACCTGAAAATTATCGAACTATATTTACCAATGTTATCACAATAAACTAAATTTACAAACATTAATTAATTAAAAAACTATAGGCAATTAATAACTGGTTTTGCTTGGGGAAATTTAGGTTTTATGCATGTATGTTAACTATTTAAAAAATATTGTAATACAGGTAGAAAGTAACTGTATATGAGTGTCTAAAATGCTCTGATTTCTAAACTTTTATCCCAAATGCAAGTTACATTGATAAATTTATTTCTTATTAATGAAACCATTGCAAATTTATGAACATCAATCATTACAAATTCTCAAACTGAATTGATAAAAACTCTTTAGGAAAATATGGAAAATTAGTCACTTTAGTCTTAGAAAGGGTTTTTAAAAAATTCTATTGGTTAGCTATTTAATTCTAACATATGTAAGTTTTTAAAATTTTAGTCAAGTGCTAACATTGGCCGTCTTCATTTATATTCATGTTGTTAGCATTTTGAATTTTAAAAAGTGTTGTCGAAAAAATCGCTTCAGAACATACTACATTATTTCTTCTATTAGAAACTGGCAGCTTTATATCTGTCAGTAGAAACGCCATTGTGAGGGTCTTTGGAATAACTCTGAATAAAATCTATCAGAGACATACAAATCTAGAAGGAAAACACACATTTTAAATATTTTATTCAGTATAATGCATCAGAAATAATTAGTTCTTATTTCTGTAGTAAAACTAAAGCCCCCCCAATTTGCTGAGTATTCACCTTGTAATTAACCTGTATTTAGTTCAGCTAATTCAACTCACATAAATCCAAGTTTAAGCAGGAATAAGTCCTCAGTTAATCCAAACTACATGGTTATAGTTTTTCTGCACATTTTAAGCCCTTCACTTTTCCCTTAGTTTTGTATCTTAATAAACTTATTCATACCTTACCTCTTAGCACAGAAGCAAACATTCTTGCATCCTCAGATCCATCTCCAATTGTAGAATTATTTTCTGAACCACTAGAGGATGATCATTTTCATTCTCAATCTCAGCTTATTCTTTTCCTGTATTACATAGATAATAAGAAGCAATATATTTTTATTAGTGGTTATTTATACTAAGAAATACACTGGGATAAATACCTACTGTGCCTTATATTTTCTAAAACAATGGAAATCACATAAATAAAATAAAAACTCATTCCTAAATGACATGTCTAATACCGCAAAATCCACAGAGGACACTGATAATGACGCTTCTGGAAGAATAATATTAAGTTGTTGCTATTTCTTTTATTTAAAATGCCCTGGTAATAAATTTGACTTGATGTAATAGGCACTAAATATTGTAATCTAATCATTTTAATGATACAACTCAACTGTTTCTGTTTACAATCACTTTGCACACATAACCAAGGACACAAAAGTGGCACAAGTACAGAAACACCTTATGAAGTAAGAGCAATTGCCATAAACAATAGATGTACATAGATATTTTAAATTTTTTGATATTGAATTTATTGAAGGGACACTGGTGCATGAGATTATATAGCTTTCAGTTGTATAATTTGATAATACATCATCTGTATATTATATTGTGTGCTTACCACCCAAAGTCAAATATTCTGTCACTGTACATTGGAGCCCCTTTACCTCCAGAAACTACTAAACTGTTGTCTGTGTCTATCGGGTTTGTTAGTTTATCTTGTTTGTCTTTTTGCTTTCAGTTTTACATCCTACAAGTGTGAAATACTATGGTTCTCAGCTTTTCCTGTCTGACTTATTCTCTGAGCATGACTCTATCAAGGTCCATCCAATTTTCACAAATGGCAGTATTTCATCTTTTCTCCTGACTGAGTAATAGCCCCTAGGATGTATGTACGACATCTTCTTTAGCCAATCATCTATCAAAGGGCATTTCATTTATTTCCATGTCTTGGCTACCATGAATTATAAAGATATTAGATATATGCATTTTAGAAACTCCAGGGAGAATACCTTAAAATAATTATTGAAAATATCAATTTTGCGGATATGAAAAATCTCTAAAATGAACAGCTATAGAAAAATCTTGATAAATATTTCCGCTCCTGAGAGTCGATGATTGTAAATAATTGGTCAAATTTTAACAATTGAACTGAAGTGTTTCAAGCATTTTTATAATATATTCATCTCAAAAACAACAATATTGTAATATTAGATTCTATGCTTTAATCTCGATTAAGTTTCCATCCATATTTGCTATGAGATATATATAGAATTTAATCAGATTTAATTCAGAGCTTTAAATGAACCATGGAGTAAAAATTATTATAGCATTTCCATGTCATAAATTATGAAAGTGAGTAAAATTATGGAAAGATAGTTATAGTATATACTTAAATTTCTATCTAAGTTCTTTGATAAAGTTTTTATCTGCTGAGTTTGAGCCCCTTTAACTTTATATGCATAACATTAATCATGATAAATATATATAATAAACTTATGTACTTCTCTCAGTTTCTTAAAATTTGTTGCTATTTTTTGTTTTTAACTTCTTTTCGATATAGACTGTACATTATTTTTTCCTCTTGATTTAAAAAAATATTTGACTCACTATTTGATTCATGTAATTAAATTTTATTAGAATGGAATCATTAATCTCTTTTGTGAACTGTGTGAAAAAGAATGCCCTTTCATTTGTCTTGAATTTACCTTTATCCACTTTAAGAAATGTCCTGTATTGTTGGGTGTCAGAGTTGGTCACATAACAAAAAATTGTCTTCAAGATACAGTATTTAATCAGAAAATGAAGGGTAGGGAGGGCTGCAAGGATGAACCTAGAGGGCACTGTGCTAAGAGAAATAAGACAGAGAAAGAAAAGTAAATGTTGCATGCTCTCATTTATAGGCAATAAAAATTTATAAGAAAAAAACTTGAGCCAGAGCCCAGGTTTAATAACAATAATTCTCCTTGTATGCTGTGTGACCTTACACAGGTCACTTACCCATTTTGAGCGAAGATTCTCATCAATAACCTAGTAATCATATATAACTAACTAGAATAAAGAAGCAAACACATGGAAGGCATTAAATACATGCTAGCTTCACTATTTTAAATGTGATTGACTTGGAGCTTACTAACTTACAAGGTGGAGAGTGATAGTAATATCATCATCATAATCATCATCATCACTACGTTTATCAGAAAGAGGAAGTATATCAATGCCATGCAATTAAAAAAATCCTAGTAGTGAGTTATAAAAGAAAATTGTTTTCATATAGGTAATTAAATAGGGAATATCAAAGACTATAGTAGAAAGTACGTGTATTTTTACTGTAAAGAGAAGAATTTAAGTAGTAAAAAACACTATTGGAAAACATAGCAAAAGTGCCTAATTAAATGCCCATACTTTCGTTTACATGGCAAGACTACAAATTTACAGAAAACTCATTTTGTAAAGTCAACACTCTTGGAGGAAAACAGAAACACACTATAAACTAATGAATGTAAAAATATTCTGAAATTTCAAGTCTATTAAGAATCGTTTTATGTTAAAATGCAGAATCGTAGCTGAGATAAAAAATACATTTAAAAAATATATATAAACTGTGCATTTTTGACATATCATTAAAACAAAAGTGTTTTTTAAGCCCAAAGGTTTTTTGTTTACATACCAGTAATGGTTGATAAATTTGGTAAAATGTATAAGTAAATAAAAAAGAAATATGAGCCAAAAGGAAGATCAAATGATTAGATCTTCGATATGCAATTGACTAAGCTTTTGAAAAGGTATATTGACTGGAGTGACTCATAGCACATAGAGAGTCTTGAATTGTCATACATACCACTACACTCACACTCACAAACACACACACACACACACACACACACACACAATCAGAAAGGAATAATATGGCCTTCTTTCTTGATATTATAAAGTAATTAAGTTTCAATGAGATCATAAGGGAGAGGCCCTGGTCCAAAAGGATTAGTGTCCTGGTTCCTGACACAGAGTTCCTCAAACCCCTTGTAAATAGGGGTGACAGGAGAATTATTTCTTCTAACATTTAGTCTGTGACTCTAGTTCCTGATACATAGCTTCTAACCTTTCTAATTTACTGATTGATAGGAACATGTGATATGGAGCTCCTGAATCCCAGAGAATTTCTGGGATCATAGGAATATCTTTGGTTTTAATGAGGTGACCCTTGATGGGCTTCAGGATAGGTGCATGTTACAGAAAGAACAAGGCATGTTTTAGAGACTTTAAACCTTCATTTTTATACTCCACCCTCCAGAGAAGGAAAATAGCTAAAAATAGAGTTAATAATCAATCCTGCAGGACACCCAGGTGGTGCTGCTGAGAACTGCTCAATGAGTGGCAAACCCAGATATCTGCTGTCAGAAGTGTTGTAAGTGTGCTACTAGTGTGAGAGTAAGGAGCAACATACAAGTGGAATGAGTTTTTCCTATATAGTATGTATTAGGATACTAGCAAACTATTTGGATCATTAGACTAAATCCTTTGAAAAAGAGGAAAAACAGACATTGAATCTATTGACTATAACTTAGCTGAACTGATTCATCTTCATTTGGTATAAGTGTAGCTTTCAAATTTTTCATGAAAATTGTGGACCATATATCCATAATATGGACAAGTATGCATGTGAGTAAAGAGTTTTCATTTTAGAGCAGTCATGGGCTCCAAGGATCTCATAAGGACTGCTGCTTTCAAAAGCCTCTTGTGAAACAAACTAGACTGTCAGGAATATGGGAGGAGAAAAGTCAATTACAATATGTCCATAAGATGAAATGTTAAACAGTCATGAAAATGATGTTTTTGAAGAATATATAATGATACAAAATATTGTTGTTATAACATCAACTAAAAAGAAAAGATTTTAAAACCAGAAATTCATGATCACAATTATGTATTTTTGTGTGTGAGTGTGTGTGCGTGTGTGTGTGAGTGTGTGTGTGTATGTGTGTGTGTGTGTGTGTGTGTGTGTGTGTAGCGCTAGGAGGGACTTAAGATATGCAAATTTTAAAAGCATTCAAAATTACAGGATTGTAAACTATTGTCTTAATACACGATCTTTAAGTTTGTGCAATGACACTACTTTTTAATTAAGAAAAAGTTAATGTTAAATATATTGGAAGACTAGACAGAAAAGAGAAAACAGCAGTTATAGAGCATAATATACAAAACTGATATATCTTTAATTCCTTTCCATAGCTTTTCCAAAACATCATGTCTTACATCTAAAGAGCCTAGCCATATACATGCAATGGAATATTACTTAGCCATTAAGAAAAAAATGAAATCGTACCATTTGCACATACATGGATGGACCTAGAGGTTATTATGCTGAGTGAAATAAGTCAGACAGAGAAAGATAAATACCATATGATTTCATATATATGAAGAACCTAAGGAACAGAAAGAACAAATGAATCAAAAACGGATTCCATAACATAGTGGACAATTAGGTGACAAACACAGAGAAGGGGTGTCTGGGGCTGGGAGAATAGGGTGAAGTCGTTAAAGAAGTACACATTCGTAATTCCTAGATGGGTATGGACATGTGGCTCACAGCACAGGGAATGCAGTTAACTTTAATATGTTCTCTAGGTGGAGGGCCACTGGAGGGAGAGAGCAATTATGAACTATATAGGTGTCTAACCAATGTACTGTGTACTTGCCATTAATTTAAAAAAATAATAAATTGGCTGGGCAGACACCATGAGCATCTTTACTATTTTTACATCAATGAGCCCATTCTGTTGCTAGTGGAACATACGTGATTTCCCCCTGAAATAAAAAGAATTTGCCTACTTGTTTTTCTGCCAGAAGGTGATTCCTCTGGCATACCTGATTTACTTGTGTAGATTTAAACAAGAAGCAATGACTGTTTTGTTTGTTTGTTCTGTTCTTTTGTTGCTTTTACATTTATATGGCACATTTAAGTAATATCACATCATATTCAACTTTTTCTGTCTGGCATATTTTGCTTAGTATGATTATTTCAATGTGAATCCATGTTGTTGCAAATGGCAGCATTTCATCTCTTTTTTTGGCTGAACAATATATCATTGCATATCTGTGCCACAGCTTCTTTAGCCAATCCTGTATTGTAAGGCACTTCAGTTGCTTCCATGTCCTGGCCAGGGTGAATAATGCTGCTATGAACATCAGTGTGCAAATATCTTTTCGAATATGGATTTTCAAGTATTTAGGATAAATAGCCAGTAGATGGATGGCTGGATCATTTGGGAGATCAATTCCTAATTTTTTGAGGAACCTTCATATTCTTTTCCATAGTGGCTGTACCAATTTGCAATCTCACCAGCAGTGTATGAGGATTCTTATTTCTCCACAAGCTCTCCAAACTTTGTTATTATTGTCTTGTTGATTATAGCTATTCTAAGCGTGTGAGATGGTATCTCATTGTGATTTTGATTTTCATTTCACGAATAGCTAGCAGTGTTGTGCATTTGTCATATATTTGTTGGCAATTTCTATGTCCTGGAGGGAGAAGTATTTGTTGAGATCCTCTCCCCGTGTTTGAATTAGATCATTTGCTGTTTTGTTGTTATTGAGTCATATTAGTCCTTTGTATATTTTGGATATTAGGCCCTTATCAGAGGCATTGCATGCAAATATGTTTTCCCATTCAGATGCTTGTCTCTTTACCTTGTTTAGGGTTCCTTTTGCTGAGCAGAAGCTTTTTAGTTTGATATAGTACCATTTATTTATTTTTACTTTTACTTCTCTTGCCTTGGATGTCAAATTCATAAAATCCTCTTTCAGTCCATGGGCCTTGGGTTTAGTTCCTATGTTTTCTTCTATACATGTTATTGTTTCAGGTCTTATATTCAGGTAGGTACTTCATTTTGAGTTAACTATAGTGTGTGGTATAGACAACATTCTAGTTTCATTCTTTTGCAGGTGGGTTTCAAGTATTTCAGTAGTATTTATTGAAGAGTCTTTCCTTTCTCCACCGTAAGTTTTTGGCTTTTTTTGTCGAAATTATTTGTCCATGGAAATATGGATTTACTTCTAGAGTGTCAATTCTGTTCCACTGGTGTGTGTGTGTCTGTTTTTCTGCCAGTACCATGGTGTTTTGATTACTGTCGCTTTGTAGAATAATTTGATGTCAGCCACAGTGATACCTTCAGCCTCATTTTTTTCCCCCCTCAGGATGAATTTGGTAAATTGGGGTATTTGTAGTGCCACGCAAATCTGATGATTTTATGTTGCATTTCTTTAAAAAATGCTTTTGGGATTTTTATGGGGCTTGCATTACATCTGTATAATGCTTTAGGTAATAAGGTCATTTTAACTTTGTTGATTCTTCCAATTGGAGAACACGGAATATCTTCTTTGACTTCTTTTAATAGGGCCTTCTTATAGTTTTCATTATATAGGTCCCTCACATGTTTTGTTAGATTTATTCCAAGGTATTTTATTCTCCTTCTTGCAATTGCAAAAGGAATGATTTTTCCACATCTTTTTCAGACCCTTCGTTATTATAGTATAGGAATGGTATGGATTTTTGAACATTGATTTTGTATTCAGATACTTTACTGTATTTGCTATTGTCTAGGAGTTTTCTTGTGACCTCTTTAGGGTTTTCTATATAGAGAATCATGTCATGTGCAAATAGTGACAGTGTGACTTCTTTGTTTCCTATTTGGATGCCTTTTATATCTTTTTCTTTCCTGATTGTACTCACTAGGACCTCCAATGTTATATTGAATAACAGTGGCGATAGTGGACAGCCTTGCCTTAGAGGGAAGTTTTATAGTTTCTCACCATTCGGTATAATGTTGGCGGAGGGCTTGTCACATATAGCCTTTATTATGATCAGGTTTTTCCTTTCTATACCGATTTTGTTCATTGTTTTGATCATAAATGGATGCCGTGTCTTGTCAAAGGCTTTTTCTCATCTATTGATAAGATCATATGATTCTTATTTTTTAATTTGTTTGCATGGTGTATCACATTAATTGATTTGTGTCTGTTGAACCATCCTTTTGCTCCTGGGATGCAGCTCAGTTAATCGTTTTGTATAATCTTTTTAATATTTTGCTGTATTCGGTATGTTAGTATCTTATTTAGGATTTTTCGTCTGTGTTCATGACAGATACTGGCTGTAGCTCTTATGTGTGTGTCTTATCCTTACCAGGTTTTGTCATCAGTGTATTATTGGTCTCATAAAAGAAGGTTTGGAAGTATTGCCTCCTCTTCAATTTTTTGGATGAGTTTGAGAAAATAGGCATTAAATCTTCTTGGAATATTTGGTAGAATTTATTGGGGAATCTAGTATTGGAATATTCTTTGAAGCAATTCAGTACTCTAACAAAGTACAGAAAGGAATTACAGTTCTTGCTTTTAATTTGGGTTGTCTATTTTGAATTTGAGAAACTTCTTAGTCTCGTTGTTTTTGACATCACTGATGCTCAACCTCAGTCTGACATAACTGTAGATCTGTTTTTACATGTTCTGTTTTCAGTTCATAGATTTGGTGGGAAGCTGTCTTGACATCTATGATCTTGAGCTTGCCATCTGCCTAGAATGCAGGAACTGGTAGTAATACAGAGGCAGCTTATTTGTATTTTGTGGTAGCGACACACTAACAGCTTTCCTATACAATCTTTCTTTTCCAAGGAACACAGAAAGCCAGTTTGTGTTATGTAGTGTCTTAGGGTAATTTGAAGAGAAATCATTCTGTTGAGTATGTACTTGGAATATGTGTGGTCAGATGTGCCTTTCCATACACGAATTCTATATATTTTATAATGCATATGGAAATTGAAACTGTCTGCAAAGAAGGTTAGAAGGACACTAAACAACTTTTAGAGCATTTGTGCTGGGTTCCAATTATGCTTAGTTCAGTAGTTAGATAACACTAATGATTAATGTTTGAGGCAATGGTTTAAAAAGAGATGCTTCCTGTCTGTAAACTTCTGTTTAGAAACTCTGCTCCGTACTCATCCTTTATGCGAAGTGATATACTGGTATTTTGAATGGGCTGCAGTATTGTTCTAAAAAGTGACTTGATAACTGTAGTTTCTGAAGTAAAGTTGGAATCCTGCAATAACTACAATATGTGAAATTAATGCTGGAAACCGTGCTATTTTCATTGTGGAAATTCGTATGAAGTGGGTTCAGGCATCTTTTTTTTTTTTGGAGGAGAGCGTATAAGCTGAAAAGACATTAAACTGCAGCGATGAATAACGTGTTTCAATACTTCAGTTCACATGTTTCCATTAAGAAGACATAGAAATACTATAAACTTTAGAGAAAGTATGCAGCGCATGCAAAGGAAAGTCATTTTTGAATGCCTGACTTCCGTAATCCAGAAGTGCTGTCAACGATTTGATGCTACTATTTGTGTGTGCTGTGAAGTAAGTCAGCACTCTACCAATGTACAGAAAGCAAGTGCAATTCTTCTCTGTAATTTTGGTAATATGTTTTTGTTTTGAGCAAGTTCTTGACATGTGTCATGTTTGATCTCAGTCTATAATATCTGTAGATCTGTTTGGATGTGTACTGTTTTCAGTACCAAAGAGCTGGTGGGAAAATGTGTTGACATCCATTCTCTTCAGCTTGTCATCTGCCTAGATTTCACGAATAGGTAATAATACAGTAGCTGTTTCTTTGTAGTTTTTAGTAGTGGCACACAACCAGCTTTCCTATACAGTCTATTTTTACCAAGGAAAACAAAACCACTGTGTGCGGTGTGTAGTGTCCAAGCGTAATTGCAGAGAAATCCCTCTGGTGAGGATGTGCTTGGAATTTGTGTTCTCAGAAGCACCGTTCCATATACGAACACTAAATGTTTTGTAATGCATGTGAACTTGAAACCATCTCACAAAGATGTTTCAGAGGGACCCTGACAATATATGATGGAGATTTTAGGCGGAGATTCAAATAAATTAATTCTGAAGTTAGATCAATCTGATGAATAATGTTTGTGGCAAAAGCTTTGGAAAGAGTCATTCCACTCTCTAAGCTTCATTTGAGAAATGGTGCTGTGAACGCATCTTTTATACTAAGTGGTTGACAGATATTTTTAATGGGCTTCTGCATTGCTCCATCAGTTTGTCAATGTCCCTCGGAAACATTTTTGGGAGACAGTTTCTATTTCCATGGCAACATGTGAACCGAAGTATTGAAACACTATACCACGCTGTTAATCGCTGCAGTCTGTCTTTTCAACATATACACTCTCTTCCAAAAAACAGCTGCCTGAACTCACTTCATACGAATTTCCTCAATGAAAACTGCAAGGTTTCCAGTATTAATTTTACACCTTGTAGTTGTTGGAAGATACCAACTTTGTTTCTGAAATTACAGATATCAAGTCACTTCTTCGAACAATACTGCAGCCCATTCAAAATAACTGTATATCACTTAGCATAAGGATGAGTACAGAGCACCATTTCTAAAAGAGGATTACAGAGTAGAAGAAGCTCTTTTCAGACATTTGCCTCAAACATTACTCATTTAAGTGATCAAACTTCTGAATTAAGCATATTTGGATCCCAGCCTGAACGCTCCATCAGATGGTCAAGGTCCCTCTGATACATCTTTGGGAGACGGTTTCAATTTCCACATGCATTACAAAACATATAGTGTTCGTGTATGGAATGGCCCTTTTGTGGACACAGATTCCAAGCACATCCTCAACAGAATAATTTCTCTTCAAATTACCCTTCGACACTACACGCCACACACAGTGGCTTTCAGTTTTCCTTGGCAAAGAAACTGTATAGGAAAGCTGTTAGTTCATTCTATGCAGATGGCAACCTCAAGAGCATGGATGTCAAGACTGTTTCCCACAAGCTACTTGGTACTGAAAACAGGACACGTCAAAACAGATCTACAGTTATGTCAGATTGAGATTGAGCTTTATTCTTGTCAAAAACAACGTGGCTAAGACCTTGCAAAATCAGAAATCCATAACCCAAATTACAAGCAAGAATTGCATTTCTTTTTTCTACATTGTTAGAATGCCAACTTATTTCACAACATATGCTAATACTAGCACCAAATCGTTGACTGCACTTCTGGATACAAAATCAGGCATTCAAATGTAACTTTCCTTTGAATGCGCTGCATATTTTCTCTAAAGTTCATAGTACATCTATCGCTTCTTAATGGCAACATGTAAACAAAAGTATTGAAACACCATACTGTAGTGTAAATCCTTGCAGTCTCATGTTTTTTCAACACGTGTTCACTTCCAAAAAATGAATGCCCAAACCCACTTGTACAAATTTCCACAATGAAAACTGCCATGTTTCCAGTATTAATTTTAACTTTGTAGTTGTTGGAAGATTCCAACTTTACTTCAATAACAACAGTTTACAAGTCACTCTTTAGAATAAGACTGCAGTCCATTCAAAATATCTGTATGTCAGTATAAAGAATGAGTACGGAGTACGGTCTCTAAACAGAAGCTTACAGTGTGAACGTGGCTCTTTTCAAGGCCTTTTCCTCAAATAAAATTCATCAGAAAGATCTAACCTCTGAACTAAGCATATTTAGATTCCAGCATAAATGTTTCTAATGTTGGTCAGTGTCCCTTTAAACATCTTGGAAAATAGTTTCAATTTCCACATGCATTAGAAAACATTTTGCATTCGTGCATGGAACGGTGCTTCTAAGAACACAGATTCCAAGCATACCTCACAAGCAGGATTTCTCTGCAAATTACCCTTCGACACTACACACCACACACTGTGGCTTTCTGTTGTCCTTGGCAAAGAAGAAAGACTGTATAGGAAAACTGTTATTGTGCTGCTACTACAAACTACAAAGAAGCTGCCACCGTATTACTACCTTCTCGTGTAATCTAGGCAGACGGCACGCTCTAGAGCATGGTTGTCAAGAGAGTTTCTCACCAGCTCTTTATAACTGAAAACAGAACGTGTCTATATAGATCTACAGTTATGTTAGACAGAGATTGAGCTTCACGCATGTCAAAAACAACACCGTTAAGACCTAGCTATATCAGAAACATAACCCGAATTACAAGCAAGAATTGCAATTCCTTTTTCTACATATTTAGAATGCCAAATTATTTTTATAATATACCAATACTAGCAGCAAATCGTTGACTTCACTTCTGGATACAGAAATCAGGCATTCAAAAACTAGTTTTTTTTTGTTTTTTTTTTTTTGCATGTGCTGCATACTTTCTCTAAAGTTTATAGTATTTCTATCTCTTTTTAATGGCAACATGTGAACCGAAGTATTGAAACACCATAACATATTGTTAATTGCCGCAGTCAACTATCTTTTCAGTATATATGCTACCTTCCAAAAAACAGATCCCTGAACCCATTTAATACAAATTTGCACAATGAAAACTGCCAGGTCTCCAATATTAATTTCACACTTTATAGTTGTAGGAAGATTCCAACTTTGTTTCAGAAATTAGTTATCAGGTCGCTTCTTAGAACAATACTGCAGCCCATTAAAATATCTGTATATCAGTTAGCATAAAGAATGTGTACCGAGCACAGTTTCTGAAGAGAAGCTAATAGAGAGGAATAGGACCTTTTCACCTAAATGCTCCAAAATATGGTCAGTATCCCTCTAAACGTCTTTCAGAGACAGTCGCAATGTCTACATGCATTACAAAACATTTACTGTTTGTTTATGGAACGGCGCTTCTGAAGAGACAGATTACTAGCACATCCTCACCGGAATGATTTCTCTTCAAATTACACTTCGACACTACATGCCACTCACCGAGGCTTCTGTTATCCTTGGCAAAGTAGAAAGACGGTATAGGAAAGCTGTTAGTGTACCGCTACTACAAACTACAAACAAGCTGCCACTGTATTACTACCTGCTCATGCCTTCTAGGCTGATCATAATCTCAAGAGCCTGGATTTCAAGACTGTTTCGCACCAGCTCTTTGGTACTGAAAACAGGACACATCCAAACAGATCTACAGTTATGTCAGACTAGGATTGAGCATCACTCATTTCAAAAACAATGGGACTAAGAACTTGCTCAAATCAAAAATATATAACCTGAATTATAAGCAAAAACTGCAATTCCGTTCTGTACATTGTTAGAGCACCAACTTATTTCACAGCATATACCAATACTAGCACCAAATCGTTGACTGCACTTTTAAATACACAAATCAAGCATTCAAATACTACTTTCCTTTGCATGTGCTGCATAGTTCCTCTAAAGTTTATACTATTTCCATCTCTTCTTAATGGCAACATGTGAACCGTAGTATCGAAATACCATAGGATGTTGTTCATCACTGCAGTCTAATATCTTTTCAGCATATACGCTCTCTTCCAAAAAACGGATGCCTGAAACTATTTCATAAGAATTTCCACAATGAAAACTGCCAGGTTTCCAGTGTTAATTTCACACTTTGTAGTTTTTGGAAGAGTCTAACTTTGCTTCAGAAACTACAGTTATCAAGTCCTTTCTTAGAACAATACTGCAACCCTTTAACATACCTGTAAATCACTTAGTGAAAGGATGAATACGGAGCAGTGTTTCTAAACAGAACGTTACAGAGAGGAAGAGCTCTTTTTAAACTTTTGCCTCAAACGTGACTCATCAGCGTGATCTAACTTCTGCATTAAGCATATTTGGATCCCAGCCTAAATTCTTAAACATTGGTCAGTGTCCCTCTAAACATCTTTGGATATGGTTTCAATTTCCACATGCATTACAAAGTATGCAGAGTTCGTGTGTGGAACGGCACTTCTGAAGACACAGATTCCAAGTACATACTCAACAGAATGATTTCTCTTCAACTTAACCATCGATACTACACACCACACACTGTGGCTTTCTGTTTTCCTTGGCAAAGAAGAAAGACTGTATACGAAAGCTGTTAGTGTGTCGATAGTACAAAGAACAAACAAGCTGCCACTGTGTTAGTACCTGCTCATGCATTCTTTGCAGATGACAATCTTAGAGCATGGATGTCAAGACTTTTACATCCTCTACTTGGCACTGAAAACAGGACCATCAAAACAGATCTACAGTATGTCACACTGAGAGTGAGCAGCACTCATGCCAAAAACGCACGACTATGTATGTGCTGAAAACAAAAATGTATTACTCTAATTAAAGGCAAGAACTGCAGTTTCTTTCTGTATATTGTTACATTATTTACTTTAAATAATATGCCAAAAGAGCACCACAACTTTGACTGCACTTTTGGAACACAGAATTCAGGCATTCAAAAACGAATTTCCTTTGCATGTGCCGCATAGTTTCTCTAAAGTTTATAGTATTTCTATCTCCTCTTAATGGCAACATGTGAAGCGAAGTCTTAAAACACCATACCATATTGTTAATCGCTGCAGTCTAATGTCTTTTCAGCATATATGCTACCTTACAAAAACGAATGCCTGAACGCTATTCATATGAATTTCTGCAATGAAAACTGCAAGGTTTCCAGTATTAATTTCACAATTTGTAGTTGTTTGAAGATTCCAACTTTTCTTTAGAAATTACAGTTATCAGGTCACCGCTTAGAACAATACTGGAGCCCATTCAAACACCTGTATGTCACTTAGCATAAAGGATGAATATGGAGCACCGTTTCTAAACAGACGCTTACAGAGAGGAAGCAGTTCTTTTCAAAACTTTGCCTCCAACATTATGCGTCAGAGTGATCTATCTTCTGAAATAAGCACATTTGAATTCTGCCTAAAAGCTCCATCAGATGTTCAATGTCCTATGAAACATATTTGAGACGGTTCAATGTCCACATGCATTACAAAACAATTAGTGTTTGTGTATGGAACGGCGCCTCTGAGAACGCAGATTCCAAGAACACCTCACCAAAGGGATTTCTCTTCAAATTACCCTTAGACACTATACACCACAAACAGTGGCTTTCTGTTTTTCTTGGCAAAGATAGATTGTATAGGAAAGCTGGTAGTGTACCGCTACTACAAACTACAAATAAGCAGCCACTCTTTTACTACCTGTTCATACATTCTAGGCAGATCGTAAGCCCAAGAGTATAGATGTCGAGACAGTTTCCTACAGGCTCTTTGGTACTGAAAACAGAACACATCAAAACAGATCTACAGTTATGTCAGACTGGGATTGAGCATCACACATTTCTAAAACAACGGAATTAAAAACGTGCTCAAATCAAAAATGTATAACCCAAATTAGAAGCAAGAATTGCAATTGTTTTAGTACATTGATAGAGTGTCGACTTATTTCACAGCATATACCAATACAGGCACCAAATCTTTGACCGCACTTCTGGATACAGAAATCAGGCATTCAAATACTAGTTTCCTTTGCATGTGCTGCCTAATTTCTCTAGGTTTATTGTATTTCTATCTATTCATAATGGCAACATGTGAACCGAAATATTGAAACACCATACCACATTGTTAATCGCTGCAGTCTAATGTGTTTTCAGCATACGTGCTCTCTTCCCCAAAACGACTGCCTGGATCCTATCTATACGAATTTCCACAATGAATACTGCCAGGTTTCCAGTATTACTTTCACATTTTGTAGTTTTTGGAAGATTCCAACTTTGCTTCAGAAACTACAGTCATCAGGACGCTTCTTAGAACAATACTGCAGCCCAGTCAAAATATCTATATATCACTTAGCGTAAGGACGAGTATGGAGCACCGTTTCTGAACAAAAGCTAATAGAGTGACAGAGGCTCTTTTCAAAGCCTTTGCCTCAAACATTCAATGTTATCTAATTTCTGAAGTAAGCATATTTGGATAACAGCCTAAATACTCCAAAAGAAGTTCAGTGTCCCTCTAAACTTCTTTGGGAGACGTTTTCAATGTCCACATGCATTACAAAACATTTAGTGTTCATTTATTGAATGGCGCATCTGAGGACCCAGACCCTAGCACTTCTTCACCAGTGGGATTTCTCTTCAAATTGCCCTTCGACACTGCTCACCACACACAGTGACATTCTGTTTTCCTTGGCAAAGAAAAATGACTATATAGGAAGGCTGTTAGTATGCCACTACTTCTAACTACAAAGAAGCTGCCACTTTTTTACTACATGCTCGTGCATTCTAAGCTGACAGGAACTTCAAGGGCATGGATGTCAAGACTGTTTCCCACCAGTTATTTAGCACTGAAAACAGGACACATCAAAACAGATTATGTCAGAATGAGTTTGTGTATCACATAGGTCAAAAACAATACGGCTAAGAACTTGCTCAAATAAAAGACATATTACCCAAATTACAGGCAAGAATTGCAATTCCTTTCTGTAAATTGTAAGTTGCCAACTTACTTTACAGCATATACCAATAGTAGCACAAAATCTTTGATAGCACTTCTGGATTACAGAAGTCAAGCATTCAAAAACGAGTTTCTTTTTCCTATGCTGCAATATTTCTCTAAGTTAATAGTATTTCTATCTCTTCTTAATGGCAACATGTGAAGTGAAGTATTGAAATACCATATCATATTGTTAATCGCTGCAGGCTAATGTATTTTCAGCATATACGCTCTCTTCCAAAAAAATGATGCCTGAACATGCTTCATATGAATTTCCACAATGAAAACTAGCAGATTTCCAGTATTAATTCCACACTTTGTAGTTCTTGGATGATTTCAACTTTGCTTCTGAAACTACGGTTATCAGGTCAGTTCTTAGAACAATACAGCAGGCCATTTAAAATATCTGTATATCACGTAGCATAAAGGATGATTACGGAGCATCTCTTCTAAACAGAAGCTTACTGAGTGAAAGCGGCTCTTTCAGTGCCTTTGCTTCAAACATAATTCGTCGGAGTGATCTAACCTCTGAAGTAAGCATATTTGGATACCAGCATAAATTCCCCAGAGTCGGTCATTTTTCCTCTGAAACTTTTTGGAAGACGGTTTCAATTTCCACATGCATTACAAAGCAATTAGTGTTTGTGTATGGAACGGCACTTCTGAGAATACAGATTCCAAGCACAACCTCACCACGGGGATTTCTCTTCAAATTACCCTATAATACATGCCACACACTGTGGCTTTCTGTTGTCCTCGGCAAAGAAAGACTGTATAAGAATGCTGTTAGTGTGTCACTACTATGAACTACAAACAAGTTGCCACTGTATTAATATCCGCTCGTGCATTCTAGGCAGATGGCAAACTCAAGAGCATGAATGTCAAGACCGTTTCCCATCAGCTCTTTGAACTGAAAACAGGACATGTCAAAACACATCTATAGTTATGTCAGACTGAGATTGAGCAACAGTCATGTCAAAAACAATGAGACTATGAACCTGCTCAAATCAAAAATATATAACCCAAATTACAGTAAAGAACTGCAATTCCTTTCTGTACTTTGTTAGAGTGCCGACTTGCTTCAAGGAATATACCAATACTAGCTTCTCCAATGAATTCTACTGAACATTCAAAGATGTAATGCCTATACTTCTCAAACACTTCCAAAAAAATTGAAGAGGAGGCAATACTTCCAAACTTTTTTCATGAGGCCAATATTACCTGGATATCAAAACTTGGTAAGGATAACACACACACACACACACACACACACACACACACACACACACACACACTAAAAATACAGACCAATATCTGTCATGAATGCAGACGAAAAAATCCTAAATAGGATACTAATCAACTGAACACAGCAACATATTAAAAGGATTATACATCACGATCAAGGGGGTGGCATCCCAGGGACAAAGGGATGGTTCAACAGACACAAATCAATTAATGTGGTACACCATGTAAACAAATTAAAAAATAAGAATCATATGATCATATCAATAGATGCAGAAATCCTTTGACAAGATACATCATCCATTTATGATTAAAACACTGAAGAAAATTGGTATAGAAAGGAAATACCTGAATGTAATAAAGGTTACTTGTGACAAGCCCTCTGCCAATATTATACCGAAAGGTGAGAACCTAAAAAACTTCTCTCTAAGATCAGGAACAAGGCAAGGCTGTCCACTATGGGCACTGTGATTCAATATAACATTGGAGTTCCTAGTGAGTGCAAGCAGGCAAGAAAAAGCTATAAAAGGCATCTAAATAGAAAACAAAGTCAAACTGTCTTTGTGCATGACATGATTCTCTATATAGAAAAACCTAAATACTCCGCAAGAACACTCCCAGACAATAAGCAATAAAGTTTCTGAAGACATAATCAATGTTCAAAAATCCATAGCATTCCTATACTATAATAACAAAGGGTCAGAAAAAGAAGTGGAAAAATCATTCCTTTTGCAATTGCAGCAAGGAGAATAAAATACCTAGGAATAAATTTAATAAAACATGTGAAGGACCTATATAATGAAAACTATAAGAAGACCCTATTAAAAGAAAACGAAGATATTCTGTGTTCTCCGATTGGAAGAATCAACAAAGTTAAAATGAACTGACTACCTAAAGCATTATACAGATGTAATGCAAGCCCCATCTAAAGCCCATCAGCATGTTTTAAAGAAATAGAACAAAAAATCATCACATTTGCTTGGCACCACAAACACCCCGATTTACCAAAGCCATCCTGAGCAAAAAAAAAAAAAAAAAATGAGGCTGGATGCATCACTCTGGCTGACTTCAAATTTGGCGGCAAAGCAGCAGTAATCAAAACAGCATGTTACTGGCAGAAAAAGACATACGCAGTCCAGGGGAACAGAATCGACAGTCCAGAAGTAAATCCAAATTCCTATGGGCAAATAATTTAGACAAAAATAGCCAAAACATACAGTGGAGAAAGGAAAGACTCTTCAATACATACTGCTGGAAAAAAACCTGAAAAGCCACCTACAAAAGAATGAAACTAGAATTTGTCAATACCAAACACCATAGTTAACTCAAAATGGATGAAGGACCTACCTGAATATAAGACCTGAAACCATAACGTGCATAGAAGAAAATATAGGAACTAAACTCAAGGCCCTTGGATTGAAAGGATTTTATGAATTTGACCTCCAAGGCAAGGGAAGTAAAAGCAAAAATAAATGAATGGGACTACATCAAACTAAAAGCTTCTGCTCAGAAAAAGTATCCGTAAACGAGGTGAAGAGATAAGCATCCGGATGGGAAAACATATTTGCAAGCAATGCCTCTGATAAGGACTTTATATCCAAATTATACAAAGGACTCATATTACTCAATAACAACAAAAGAACAAATGATCAAATCCAAACATGGGGAGAGGATTAAACAGACACTTCTCCCTCCAGCACATACAAATGGCCAACAAATATATATGAGATGCTCAACATCGCTAGCTATTAGGGAAATGAAAATCAAAATCACAATGAGACACCATCTCACACCTGTTAGAATAGCTATAATCAACAAGACAATCATAACAAAGTTTGGTTAGCTTGTGGAGAAATAGGAACCCTCATACACTGCTGGTGGGACGGCAAATTGATACAGCCATTATGGAAAAGTATGTGAAGTTTCCTCAAATAACTAGGAATTGATCTCCTATATGATCCAGCCATTCATCTACTGGCTATTTACCCCCCAAACTTGAAATCCCATATTCGAAAGATATTTGCACACCGATGTTCATAGCAGCATTTTTCACCCTGACCAGGACTTGGAAGTTACCAAAGTGCCCCATGATACAGGATTAGTTAAAAATCTGTGGCACAGATATGCAATGCAATATCGCTCAGCCATAAAAAGAAATGAAATACTGCCATTTGAAACAATATGGATGCACCTTGAAATAATCATACTAAGCAAAATAAGCCAGACAGAAAAAAGTTGAAAATGATGTGATGTTACTTATATGTGGCATATAAACCTAAAAGCAACAAAGGAACAGGACAAATAAATAGACCCTTAGGGTCATGGACAATGGACTAGTGGTTACCAAAGGGTAGGGGGTCGGGGAGGAGGGTTGAGGTAGACGAGGTAAAGGAGCTTAACTATAAGGGGGTAGAGGGAGGGTGAAGTGGTTAAAGGGGATCAAATATATGGTAGCTGAAGGAAACCGGATGTTGGGTGGTAGTCACACAATAGAATATATAGATGTCAAATAATACACGTGAAAATTATAGAATTATGTTAACCAATGTTGCCACAATAAACTTAATTTACAAACATTAATTAATTGACTTATATCCATGTACCTAGCAATTTGTATTTTAAAAAGTATTGTTGAAAAACTAGCTTCAGAACATATTGCATTATTTCTTCTATTAGAAACTGCCAGCTTTATATCTCTCACTAGCAACTCCATTGTGAGGGTCTTTGGAGTTACCCTCAATAAAAGCTGTCAGAGGCATACAAATCTAGGAGGAAAACACACATTTTATATATTTTATTCAGTATAACACTTCATAAAAATTTGCTTTTATTTCTGTAGTAAAATAAAGCCCCCAAATTTGCTGAGTATTCACCTTGTAATTAACCTGTATTTAGTTCAGCTAATTCAACTCACATATCTCCAAGTTTCACGTTTTTGTTTAAGCAGGAATGAGTCCTCAGTTAATCCAAACTACATGGATATAGTTTCTCTGCACAATTTAAGCCCATCGCTTTTACCTTAGTTTTGTGTCCTAATAAACTTGCTAATACCTTACCTCTTAGCACAGAAGAAACATTTTTGCATCCTCAGTATACCTCCAATTGTAGAAATTTTTCTGAACCACTAGAGGATGATCATTTTCATCCTGAATCTCAGAATATACTTTTGCTGTATTACATAGAGGATAAGACGCAATATATTTTTATTGGTGGTTATTTATGCTAAGAAATGCACTGGGATAAATACTTATTGTACTCGATTTTTTTCTAAAACAATGGAAATCACTTAAATAAAATAGTCATTCCTAAATTGCACGTCTAATACTGCAAACTCCACAGAGGACACTTATAATGATGCTGCGGGAACAATATTATTAAGTTGTTGTTATTTCTTTGAATTACGATGTCCTGGTAATTAATTTCACTTGATTTAATAGGCACTAAATATTGTACTCTAATCATTTTAAAGATACAACTCAACTCTGTTTACGAATAGTTTGCACACATTACTAAGTACACAAAAGTGACACAAATACAAAAACAACTTATGAAGTAAGAGAGACTGCCATAAACAATAGATATACATACACATTTTATTTTTTTGATATTGAATTTATTTAGGGGACACTAGTTAATAAGAATATATACTTTTCAGCTGTACAACTGATAATACTTCATCCGCATATTGCATTGTGTGCTTACCACCCAAAGTCAAATCTTGTGTCACTGTACATTTGAGGCCCTTTACCTCCAGAAACCACTAAACTGTTGTCTGTGTCTATCAGATTTGTTCGCTTTGCTTGTTCGTCTTTTTGTTTCAGTTTTACATCCTACAAGAGTTAAATGCTATGATTTTCAACTTTTCCTGTCTGGCTTATTCTATTAGCATACGAGAACTATTCCAGGTCCATCCATGTTTTCGCAAATGGCAGTATTTCACCTTTTCTCATAACTGAGTAATATCCCATTGGAATTATGTACCACATCTTCTTTAGCCAATCATCTATCGAAGGGCATTTTAGTTAGTTCCATGTCTTGGCTACCATGAATAATAAAGATATTAGATATACACATTTTATAAACTTCAGAGAGAGTACAGTAAAATCATTACTTAAAATATCAATTTTGCCATTATGAAAAATCTCTAAAACTAACAACTATAGAAACATCTTGATAAATATTTCCATTCTTAATAGTTGATGATTGTAAAATTCCAATAAAGTATTTCGTCCAACTTTAACAATTGATTTGAAGTTTTTCAAGCTTTTTAATAATATATTCATCTCACAAACAACATTATTATAATATTAGATACCATTCTTCCATATGATTAAGGTTACATCTATATTTCCTATAAGACGAGTATAGAATTTAATCAGATTTAATTCAGTACTTTAATTAAACCATGGAATAAAAATTATGATAGCATTTCCATGCCATAATTTATGAAAGCAAGTACAATTATGGAAAGGTAGTTATAGTATATTCTTAAATATTTCTCTAAATCCTTTGATAAAAATTTTATCTGCGGGTTTGAGTACCTTTAACTTTATATGCGTAATAACATTAATCATGATAAATATATATATTAAACTTATGTACTTCTCTAAGTTTCTTAAATTTAGTAGCTCTTCTTGTCTTTAACTTTTTTCAATTTGGATTGTGTGTTAGTTTTTCCTCTTGATTTTAAAAATACTTGACTCAATATTTAATACATGTAATTAAATTTTATTAGAATGGAATCATTAATCTCCTTCGTGAACAGTGTGAAAAAGAATGACCTTTCATTTGTCTTGAATTTACCTTTATCCACTTTAAGAAATGTCCTATATTGTTGGGTGTCACATTTAGTCACAAAACAAAAGAATGTCTTCAAGATACAGTACCTAATCTAGAAAATGGAGAGCAGGGAGAACAACTTGGATGAATCTGGAGGGCACTGTGCTAAGAGAAATAAGAGAGAGAAAGAAAAGTAAATGCTGTATGATCTCGCTTACAGGCAATAAAAAATTTTAAGAAAATCCTCAAACCAGAGCCTAACACCAGTAATTCTCCATGTATGCGGTGTGACCTTACACAGGTCACTTACCCATTTTGAGCTAAAGATTCTCCTCAATAACCTAGTAATCATATATAACTAATTAGATTAAAGGAGCAAACACATGAAAGGCATTAAATACATGCTAGCTTCACGATTTCAAATAAGACTGACTTGAAGCTTACTAACTCATAATGTAGAAAGTGTTAGTAATATCATCACCATCATCATCATCATCATCATCATCATCATCATCATCATCACCATCATCATTATGAGTATCAGAAAGAGAAAGAATATCAATGCCATGGAATTAAAAGAAGCCCTAGTACTGAGTTATAAAATAAAATTGATTTCATATGGGTAACTGAATAGGGAATATCAAAGAATAGAGTAGAAAGCACAAATATTTTTACTGTAAAAAGAAGAATTTAAGTAGTAATAAACACTATTGGAAAACATCGCAAAAGTGGCTTATTAAATGCCCATACTTTGGTTTACATGGCAAGACTACAAACTTACAGAAAACTCATTTAGAAAATTCAATAGTATTGGAGGAAATCAGACACACACTATAAAATGATGGATGTAAAAATATTCTGAAATTACAAGCCTATAAAAATTGTTTTATCTTGAAATGCAGAACCAAAGCTGAGACAAAAAATATGTTCAAACAAAACAATAAACACATTGTGCATTTTTGACATATCATTAAAAACAGAAGTATATTTTAAGCCCAAAGTTGTTTTGTTACATAGCAGCAATGATTGATAAATTTCAAATAATATATAAGTAAATAAAAAAGAAATATGAGCCAAAGGCAACGACAAAAGACTGAATCTTGGATATACAATTTACTGAGCTTTTGAAAAGGTTAATTGACTGAAGTGAGTCATAGCACGTAGGCAGTCTTGAATCGTCATACATACCATGACACTCACACTCACAAACACACACACAACCAGAAAGGAATATTATGGCCTTCTTTCTTGAGATTATAAAGTAATTAAGTTTCAATGAGATTATAGGGGAGAGGCCCTGGTCCAAAATGATTAATGTCCTCATTTATGACACAGAGTTCCTAAAGTCCCTTGTAAATAGAGGTGACAGGAGAACATTTGTTCTAACATTTAGTCTGTGACCCTAATTCCTAATACATAGCTCCTAACCTTACGAACTTCTTGAGTGATAGGAACATCTGATACTGAGCTCCTGAATCCCAGAGCATTTCTAGGGTCATAGGAATCCTTGGTGGGCTTCAGGATAGGTACAGTTTACAGAAAGAACCAGTCATGATTTAGAAGCTTTAAACCTTCATTTCTATACCCCACTCTACGGAGAGGGAAAATAGCTGAAAATGGAATTAATAATCAATCCTGCCTATGTGATGAAGCCTAAATAAAAATCTCTAACATATGCTGTTTGGAAAGCTTCCAGATTCGTGAATATATCCACATATCAGGAGGATGGTGCACCTAAACTCTATGTAAACAGAAGCTCTTACACTGGAATGCTTCCCAGTCTAACCTTATGTATCTCGTCATCTGGCTATTCATCTGTATCCTTTATCACATCCTTTAGTGCATCATTAGTTAGCAAATGCAAGGAAGTGTCCCCTGAATTCTGTGGGCTGTTCTAGAAGCTGATTGAAATCAATAGTAAAAAGAAAAATAAAATTTTCGTTATGATAGAAATCTAGCACTATAATTTTTAAGATTTATTCCAGTCCTCCACAACTGTGCCCACGCTGCTCACTTAAATATTTTGGTCAACTCCATTTCACTTTTTGATTTCTCTGTTCTAACACTTCTCACTTCAATATTTTGGTCAACCACTTTTGTGGTCTAAATCAGTTTTTGAAATGGTAAAATAGAATATCTTGGTTTGACTGCCAATCATCCTTTCCTCCCTTATTTTGGACACAGAACACCATTTTTCCTCCCTTGGGTTACCGTGCCTCAATATGCCTTATGCTCTTAGTGCCACTGTCAATCACAGTGCTCTGCAGTCCGCCCTTGGCGAGGTTACATGTATGTCTTAACCCAGGATAATCAGATGCTCCCCTTCAAGACGCTTGACCCTTGTGCTTTAGGTACATGATCTCAGGTGTCTCCGTGGCACTGTTTCCCCAAACAAGATGGCTAACGCTTATCCTTAGCCTCTATTCAACTTTCCTTTGTGAAAGCCACCAAATATTCTTTTGAAAAGTTCTTTTGAGTGTGCTTCCAACCAAATAACCATTCCAAGTACAGTTGGGAATGACCAATTCACTCCATATCATAGAATAGGGGCATTATCGTCCCATCTACAGAAAGAGTTTGCATTTTCTCTCCTAAAGTACCAAGACAGTATAAAATACAAATTTTCCAATAGTGTCAAAACTTAATCAAGTATTACATTTTGTCATACTTTCTCCTTTTCAAAATAGATGCTTAAAAGAATTGGGGGAGAATACTCTCTTCCTTTTGTTTATTCATTGTCTGACTGTCAAAAAGATCAGGGTAGTCAAATTTAAAGACTCTGAAAGGTGTAATTGCTTTTCTAATATGTCCCAAACTATAACCATTGGTTACGCAAAGAACTTAGAGAAAAACACATGGAATCCTATCTACAATAATCAATAGGAAGAAATGAAGCATTTTTCGTATGTGATTGCTATATTTGTAAATGTCGAACATGTCATAGCTCGTAATAACAATGAAAATAGTCATAATAATTGTAGCTTTGTAACTGGGTGTCCTTCTAATAAGTTAAGTACTTTGCAGATATCGTTTTGTTTGAAAATTTCAAAAACTATAAGAGGTGTAGTAAGATTTATCCTGATATATAATGTTGAAGATTCTAAAGCTTAGAGAGGTTAGTAAAGATCAAAGATGTGTGTGGAACCTATGCCAGTCTGACATGAAATTTGGGTAACTTGAACAATTCATTACATTAAATATTTAGGCACCTGCTTTTTCTCTACTCTTCCATAAAGGGAATTTTTAATTTGAATTGTGCCATTGGTAAATCATCTGAGTTATAACGCTTTTTAGTAAATATATTTGATAAAATTATTCTTTACCTCTTGCCCTTTAATCTCATGTATATCTTAACATTTATGGAATATCATCTGATAGGAGTCTTTCATTAGTTAAACTGAGATGCTGGACTGGCTAGACTATCCCAGTGCCTTGTGCATTTTACTAAAACATAAACGTAGCAATCTCTAACAGGGAATGTTGATAGAATGCATGTACTGTAAATCACTGAGAATAGACTTTGAAAATTGAAAGCAGCGGCATTAATATGATTCCTCTTCAATTGTTTGTCTGCAATAATCTTCAAGATATTACATACCAGTCTAAGTAGGCACAAGATATCAAGAGAGAGGGAAATAGGAACAATATTGATTAATTGGACTTACCAAAGTTCCTGGGGATGAAAAATGAATTAGCTTTGGAAGAGGACTTGTGTTTAGACTGATGATTAAAACGAATGAGAAGAGGACAAAAAAGACATAGATGATAGAAAAAGTATGTAGTACATGAAAAGGAAGTAGCATTTGAATGCTTGATTTCTGTATCCAAAAGTGCAGTCAACGATTTGGTGCTAGTATTGGTATGTGTTGTGAAAGAAGTCGGCCCTCTAACATTGTACAGAAAGGTATTGAAATTCTTGCTTGTCATTCAGGTTATACATTTTTTATTTGAGCCAGTTTCGGTCCTGTTGTTTTCGACATCAGTGATTTTCAATCCTGTTGTGACATTACTTCTGTTTGACGTGTTTTGTTTTCAATACCATAGAGCTGGTGGGTGACTGTTTGAAATCCATGCTCTTCTTCTTTACATCTTCCTAGAATGCACAAGCAGGTACTGAGAGTGGCAGGCTGTTTGTAATTTGTAGTAGCGGCAACATGACAGCTTTCCTATACAATCTCTCTTTGCCAAGGAAAGCAGAAAGCCATTGTGTGTGGTATGTAGCATCGAAGGGTAATTTGTAGAGAAATCCCTCTCGTGAGGTGTCCTAGGAATCTGTGTTCTCAGAAGCGCCGTTCCAGACACGAACCCTAAATGTCTTGTAATGCTTGTGGAAATTGAAACTGTTTCCCAAAGATATTTAGAGGGACACTGACCAACTTTTGGAGCATTGCTGCTGGGATCCAAATATGCTTAGTTCAGAGGTTAGATCACTCTGACAAATTTTTTTTTTGAGGAAAAGGTCTTCACACTGTAAGCTTCTGTTTATAAACGTCGTCCGTACTCATCGTTTATATTGAGTGATATACAGATATTTTGAATGGGCTTCAGCCTTGATCTAAACAGCGACTTGAAACTGTAGTTTCTGAAGCAAAGCTGGAATCTCCAGCAAGTACAAAGTGTGTAATACTACAAACATGGCAGTTTTCATTGTGGAAATTCGTATGAAGTAGGTTCATGCATCTGTTTTTTGGAAGAGTGCGTATATGCTGAAAAGACATTAGACTGCAGTAATTAACAACTTGGTATAGTGGTTCAATACTTCAATTCACATGTTGCCATTAAGAAGAGGTAGATATACTATAAACTTTAGAGAAAGTATGCAGCACATGCAAAAGTAACTAGTATTTGAATGCCTGATTTCTTTATCCAGAAATGCAGTCAACAATTTGGTGCTAGTATTGGTATATGCTGTGAAATAAGTCGGTGCTCTAACAATGCACAGAAAGAAATTGCAATTCTTGCTTGTAATTCAGGTTATAGACATTTTATTGGAGCCAGAATCTAGTCCCATTATTTTTGGCATGAGTGGTGCTGAATCCCGTGTGACATAACTTTACATATGTGTGACGTCTCCTGTTTTCAGCACCATAGAGCTGGTGGGAAACTGTTTGATTTCCATGCCCTTGTTCTTGCCATCTGTCTAGAATGCATGAGCAGGTAGTAATAGAGTGGTAGCTTGTTTGTAGTTTGTAGTAGCAGCACACTAACAGCTTTCCTATACAGTCTTTATGTGCCAAGGAAAACAGAAAGCCCCTGTGTGTCGCGTTAGTGTCGACGGGTAATTTGTAGAGAAATTCCTCTTGTGAGGTGTGCCTGGACTATGTGTTTTCCGAAGTGCCTTCCATACACGAACCCTAAATGTTTTGTATTGTATGTGGAAATTGAAATCGACTTCCAAAGATGTTTAGAGAGACTCCGATTAACTTTTGGATCATTTACGCTGGGTTCCAAATATGCTTGGTTCAGAGGTTAAATCTCTCTGATGAATTATGAGGTGAAGGCTTTAAAAAGAGCCACTTTCACTCTGTAAGCTTCTTTTTAGAAACCGTACTCCACAGACATCGTTTACACTAAGTGATATATATATATATATTTTCAATGGGCTGCAGTATTGTTCTAAATAGCGATTTGAAGTTTGTAGTTTCAGAAGCAGGGTTGGAATCTTCTAACAATTGCAAAGTGTGTAATTAATGCTGGAAACCAAGCAGATTTCATTGTCGAAATTCGTATAAAGCAGGTTTAGGCATCCGTGTTTTAGAAAGGAGTGTTAATGCTGAAATGACTATAGACAGCAGCGATTAAAAATGAGGAATGGTGTTTCAATACTTCAGTTCACATGTTGCCATTAAGAAAATATAGAAATATTATAAACTTTATAGGAAGTATGGAGCACATGCAAAGGAAACTAGTATTTGAATGCCTGACTTCTGTCATCTAGAAGTACAGTCATAATGTGGTGCTCGTATTGGTATACTTTGAAGTAAGTTGAGACACTAACAATGTACAGAAAGAAATTGCAGTTCTTGCCTGTAATTCCGGTTATACATTTTTGATTTCAGCACATTCTGAGCCACTTTTTTTTTTTTTTTTGACATGAGTGATGCTCACTCTCAGTGTGACATAACTGTAGATCTGTTTTGCCGTTTCCTCTTTTCAGTACCAAGAAGTGGTGGGAAACTGTCTAGACATCAATGTTCTTGAGGTTGCCGTCTGCCTAGATTGCATGGGCAGGTAGTAATACAGTGGCAGCTTGTTTGCAGTTTGTAATTCCAGCACATTAACAGCTTTCCTATACATTATTTCTTTATCAAGAAAAATAGAAAGCCACTGTATGTAATATGTAGTATCGAAGGGTAATTTGTAGAGAAATCCCTCTTGCAAGGTGTGCTTGGAATCTGTGTTCTCAGAAGCGCCATTCCAGACACGAGCCATAAATATATTGTAATACATGTGGAATTTTAAGCCGTCTCCCAAAGAAGTTTAGAGGGACACTGACTAACTTTTGGAACATTTATGCTGGGATCCAATTATCCTTAGTTCAGAGGTAGGTAAGTCAGACGATTTATGTTCGATGTAAAGGCTTTGAAAAATGCCACTTTCACATGTAATTTTCTGTTTAGAAACCATACTCCATACTTATCCTTTATACTAAGTGACAGATCTTTTGAATAGGCTGCAGCCTTGTTCTAAAAGATGAGTAGAAACCTAGTTTATGAAGGAAAGATGGAATCTTCCAACAACTACAAAGTGTGAAATTAATACTGGAAACCTGGCAGATTTCATTGTGGAAATTCGTATAGATGTTTCAGGCAGCTGTTTTTTGGAAGAGAGCGCATATGCTGAAAAGCCATTAGACTGTAGCGATTAACAATATGGCATAGTGATTCAATACTTTGGTTCACGTGTTGTCATTAAAGTAGATAGAAATACTATAAACTTTAGAGAAAGAATGCAGTACATGCAAAGGAAAGTATAAATTGAATGCTTGATTTCAGTATCCAGACATGCAGTCAACGATTTGGTGTGAGTATTGGCATATGTTGTGAAATAAGTTGGCATTCTAACAATGTACAAAAAGGAACTGCAATTCTTGATTGTAATTCGTGTTATAAATTTTTGATTTCAGCCAGTTCTTAGTCCCATTTTTTTTTTTTTTTGACATGACCGATGCTCAATCCCAGTGTGACATAACTGTAGATATTTTTGACATGTCCTGTTCTCAGTACCAAGTAGCTGGTGGGAAACAGTCTTGCCATCCATGCTCTTGAGGTTGCCGTCTGTCTAGAATGCACAAGCAGGTAGTAATACAGTGGCAGCTTGTGCGTAGTTTGTTGTAGTGGCCCAGTAAGAGCTATCCTACAGGGTCTTTCTTCTTTGCCAAGGAAAACAGAAAGCCAAAGTATGTGGTGTGTAGTGTTCAAGGGTAACTTGAAGAGAAATCATTCTTTTGAGTATGTGCTTTGAATCTGTGACCTCAGAAGCACCATTCCATACATGAACACAATATGTTTTGTAATGCATGTGGAAATTGAAACCGTTTAACAAAGATGTTAGAGGGACACTGGCCATCTGATGGAGCATTAGGCTTGGATGCAAATATGCTTAATTGAGAAGTTAGAACACTCTAATGTGTAATGTTTGAGGCAAAGATATGAAAAGAGCTGCTTTTACTCTGTAAGCTTCTGTTTAGAAACAGTGCTCCGTACCCATCCTTTATGCTGAGTGATAATCAGGTATTTTGAATGGGCTGCAGTATTGTTCAAAGTAGCGACTTGATAAGTGTCATTTCTGAAGCAAAGTTGAAATCTTCCAACAACTACAAAGTGTGAAGTTAGGACTGGAGACCTGGAAGATATCATTGTGAAAATTTGTATGAAACTGGTTCAGGCATCAGTTTTTCGGAAGGGAGTGTACATGTGAAAAAGACATTAGACTGCAGTGATTAACAACGTGATATACTGTTTCAATACTTTCGTTCACATGTTGTCATTAAGGTGAGTTAGAAACTCTTCTTAACTTTGGAGAAAGTATGCAGCACATACAAAGGAAACTCGTTTTGAATGCCTGACTTCTGTAATCCAGAGGTGCAGTCAACGAGTTGGTGCTAGATTTGGTTGGTGTATGCTGTGAAGTAAGTCGGTACTTTAACAATGTGCAGAAAGAAACTGCCGCTCTTGCCTGTAATTCGGGTCACACTGTTTGACTTGAGCAAGTTCTTACCCCCGTTGCTTTTTCATGAGCCATGATTAATACTAGTCTGACATAACTGTAGATCAGTTTTGACGTTTCCTGTTTTCAGTACCAAAGAGGTGGTGCGAAACCATCTTGATATCCATGCTCTTGAGCTTGCCATCTGTGTAGAATGCACAGAGCATGTAGTCATATATTGGAAGCTTGTTTCTTGTTTGTAATAGCAGAACACTAACAACTTTCCAAAAAGTCGTTCTCTGTAGTCAAGGAAAACAGTAAGCTACTGTGTGTAGCTTATAGTGTTGAAGATTAATTTGAAGAGAAATCCTTCAGGTGAGCATGTGCTTCAAATCTATATCCTCTGAAGCGCTGTACCATAAATGAAGAGTAAATGTTTTGTAATGCATATGGAAATAGAAACTGTCTCCCAAAGATGTTTCCAAGGGACTCTGACCAGCTAATGAAGCAATACGGAAGCCCATTAAAAATATCACTTAGTATAAAAGATGCATACAGAGTACCATTTCTCAACAGAAGCTTACAGAGTGAAATGGCTCTTTTCAAAGCTTATGCTGCAAACATTATTCAACAGAGTGATCTAACTTTACCATCAATCATATCTGGATTCCCACCTAAATACTCCATCAGATAGTCAGGGTCCCTCTGAAACATCTTTGGGAGATGGTTTCAATGTCCACATGCATTAGAAAACATTTAGTGTTCGTGTATGGTATGGCGCTTCTGGGAACACAGATTCCAAGCATACCAAACCAGAGGGATTTCTCTTCAAATTACCCTTAGACACTTTATGCTACAAACAGTGGCTTTTTGTTTTTCTTGGCGAAGATAGACTGTATAGGAAAGCTGATTGTGTGCCACTCTTAAAATCTACAAAGCTGTCACTGTATTAATACCTGCTCGTGCATTCTAGTCAGATGACAAATATAGAGCATGGATGTCAAGACTCTTTCTCACCCTCTATTCGGTGCTGAAAACACCAGCTCTACATCAAAACAGATCTAGAGCTATGTCACACTGAGAGTGAACATCACTCATGCCAAAAAAATAGCGACTTGAATGTGCTGAAAACAAAAATGTATTCCCCAAATTAAAGGCAAGAACTGCAATTCCTCTATGTACATTGTTAGCATCCCAAATTACTTTAGAGAGTATGCCAAAAGAGCAGCATATCTTTGACTGCACTTCTGGATGACAGAAATCAGATATTCCAATACTACTTTCCTTGGCATGCCCTGCATACTTTCTCTAAAGTTTATAGTATTTCTATGTCTTCTTAATGGCAACATGTGAACCGAAGTATCAAAACACCATACCACATTGTTAATCGCTGCAGTCTAATGTCTTTTCTGCATATACGCTCTCCCCAAAAATCAGATGCCTGAACCTGCTTCATACGAATTTCCACAATGAAAACGGCCCAGTTTCCAGTATTAATTTCACACTTTGTAGTTATTAAAAGATTCCAACTTTACTTCAGAACCAACAGTTATCAAGTCGCTTCTTAGAAGAATGCTGCAGTCCATTTAAAATAACTCGATATTGCTTAGCAGAAAAGATGAGTACGGAGAAGTGTTTCTGAACAGCAGCTTACACAGAAGAAGCAGCTCTTTTGAAATTTTTGCATCAAACATTACTCATCAGCATGATCTAACTTCTGATCTAACCATATTTGGATCCCAAAATAAGTGCTCCAAAAGTTGGTCAGCGTCCCTCTCAACGTCTTTAGATATGGTTTTAATTTCCACATGCATTAAAAACTTACTGTGTCCATATATGGAACAGCACTTCTGAGGACACAGAATCCAAGTACATACTCTACAGAAGGATTTATCTTCAAATTACCCTTTGACACTACACACCACACACTGTGGCTTTCTGTAGTCCTCAGCAAAGAAGAAGGAATGTATAGGAAAGCTGTTAGTGTGTCGCTACTACAAACTATAAATAAACTGCCACTGTATTACTACCTGCTAGTGCATTCTAAGGAGATGGCAATCTCAAGAGCATCGATGTAAAGACTCTTTCGCACCATCTACTTGGTAGTGAAAACAGGACATGTCAAAACAGATCTGCAATTATGTCATACTGAGAGTGAACGTCACTCATGTCAAAAAAAACACAGCTAAGAACGTTCTGAAAACAAAAATGTATTACCCTAATTGCTCTCTGTATTTTGTTAGCATCTCGACTTACTTCAAAGAATATGGCAATACTAACCAGAAATCTTTCATTGCACTTCTGGATGACAGAAATGAGGCAATCAAATACTAGCTGCCTTAGCATGTGCTGCATACTTTCTCTAAAGTTTATAGTATTTCTATGTCCTCTTCATGGCAGCATGTGAACCGAAGTATGGAAACACAATACCGTGTTGTCAATCGCAGCAGATTAATGACTTTTCAGCATGTACACTCTCTTCCCAAAAATGGATGCCTGAACCTGCTTCATACGAATTTCCATAATGAAATCTGCCAGGTTTCTAGTGTTAATTTCACACGTCTGTAGATGTTGGAAGAGTTTAACTTTGCTTCAGAAACCACAGTTTTCAAGTGACTATTTAGAATCAGACTGCAGCCCATTGTAAATACCTGTATATCACTTACCATAAAGGGTGAGTACAAGAACGGTTTCTAAACAGAAGCTTACAGGGTGAAGTGGCTCTTTTGAAACCTTAGCCTCAAATATTAATCATCAGTGTGATCTAACTTCTGAACTAAGCATATCTGAATCTCAGCCTAAATGCTCCAAAAGTTGGTCAGTGTCCCAATAAACATCTTTGCACACAGTTTCAATTTCTATATGCCTTACAATGTATACAGAGTTGTGTGTAGAACGGCGCTTCTGAGGACACAGATTCAAAGCACATATTCAACAGAATGATTTCTCTTCAAATTACCCTTCGACACTACACACCACACACCGTGGCTTTCTGTTGTCCTTGGCAAAAAAAAAGACTGTATAGGAAAGCAGTGAGTGTGCCGCTACTGCAAAGAACAAACAAGCTGCCACTGTATTGCTACCCGTTCGTGCATTCTAGGCATGTGACAAACATAGAGCATGGACGTCAAGACTGTTTCCCATCAGCTCTTTGGTACTGAAAACAGGACACGTCAAAACAGATGTACAGTTATATCACACTGAGAGTGAGCATCACTCAGGCCAAAAAAACGTGACTAAGAACGTGCTGAAAACAAAAATGTATTACCCAAATAAAGGCAAGAACTGCAATTCCTCTCTGTACATTGTTAGCGTCACAATTTACTTTAGAGAATATGCCAAAAGAGCAGCACATCTTTGACTGTACTTCTGGATGACAGAAATCAGGTATTCCAATACTACATTCCTTTGAATGCGCTGAATAATTTTTCTAAAGTTTATAGTATTTCTATGTCTTCTTAATGGCAACATGTGAACCGAAGTATCAAAACACCATCCCATGTTGTTAATCGCAGCAGTCTAATGTCTTCTCAGCATATACGCTCTCCTCCAAAAAACAGAAGCCTGAACACGCTCCATACGAAGTTCCACAATGAAAATTGCACGGTTGCCAGTATTAATTTCACACTTTGTACTTGTTGGAAGATTCCAACTATTCTTAAGAATCTACCGTTATCAAGTCGCTACTTAGAACAATACAGCAGCCCATTAGAAATACCTGTATATTACTTAGCATAAAGGATGAGTACGGAGCAGGGTATCTGAACGGAAGCTTACAGACAGGAAGCGACTCTTTTTAAACATTTACCTCAAACATTACTCATCAGCATGATCTGACTTCTGAATTACGCATATTTAGATGACAGCCTAAATTCTCCTAAAGTTGGTCAGTGTCCCACTAAACATCTTTGGATACGGTTTTAATTTCCACATGCATTACAAAATATGCAGTGTTCATGTATGTACGCCGCTTCTGAGGACACAGATTTTAAGCACATACTCAACAGAATGATGTCTCTTCAACTTGCCCTTCGACATTGCACATCACCCAGAGTGACTTTCTGTTTTCCTTGACAAAGATAGACTGTATAGGAAAGGTGGTAGGGTGCCACTACTACAAACTATAACAAAACTGCAATGTAATACTACCTGCTCATGCAATCGAGGCAGATGGCAAGCTCAAGTGCATGGATGTCAAGACAGTTTCCCACCAGCACTTTGGTACTGAAAATAGGAAACATCAAAACAGATCTACAGTTCTGTCAGATGGAAATTGAACCTCACTCATGTAATAACAATGCAGTTAAGATCTTGCTGAGATCCAAAATGTATTACCTGAATTACAGGCAAGAATTGCAATTCCTTACTGTATACTCTTAGAGAGCTGACTTACTTCACAGCACACACAGATAGTAGCACAAATCTTTGACAGCCCTTCTGGATTACAGAAGGAAGGTATTCAACAACGAGTTTCCTTTGAATGTGCTGCATAATTTCTCTAGGTTTATAATAATTCTTTCTATTCATAATGGCAACATGTGAACTGAAGTATTGAACCACCATACCATGTTGTTTTTCGCTGCAGTCTAAAGTCCTTTCGGCATTAACACTCTCTCCCAAAACATGGATGCTTGAACCTGCTTCATACGAATTTCCACAATGAATACTGCCATGTTTCCAGTATTAATTACACACTTTGTAGTTGCTGGAAGATTCCAACTTTGCTTCTGAAACTACAATCTTAAAGTTGCTATTTAGAACAAGACTGCAGCCCATTCAAAATATCTGTATATCACTTAGTGTAAATGATATCTATGGAGTACGGTTTCTAAAAAGAAGCTTAGAGAGTGAAAGCATCTCTTTTCCAAGCCTTTGCCTCAAACAAAATCCGTCAGAGTGATTTAACCTCTAAACTAAGCATATATGGATCCCAGCAGAAATGCTCCAAAAGTTGGACAGTGTCCCTTTAAACATCTTTGGAAGTCGGTTTCAATTTCCACATACAGTACAAATCATTTAGGGTTCTTGAATGGATGGGTACTTCTGAGAACACAGAGTCCAGGCACACCACATCACAGGGATTTCTCTACAAATTACCCTTCGAAACTACACGAGACACACAGTGGCATTTCCTTGGCACATAAAATCTGTATAGAAAAGCTGTTAGTGTGCTAATACTACCAACTATAAGCAAGTGGGCAATATATTACTACCTGCTTCTGCATTCTAGGCAGATAGCAAGTTCAAGAGCATGGATATCAAGACAGTTTCCCACCAGCTCTTTGGTACTGAAAACAGGATGTGTCCAAACAGATCAACAGTTATGTCATACTGAGATTGAGTAATACTATGTCAAAATTAACGAGGCTAACTACTTGCACAATTCAAAAATGTATAATCCATATTACAAGCAAGAATTTCATTTTTTTCCTGTACATTGTTAGAGGTCTGACTTATTCCACAGCATATACCAATACTAGCACCAAATCGTTGATTCTATTTCTGGATACAGAAATCAGGCATTCAAATACTAGTTTCCTTTGCATGTGCTGCATACTTTCTCTAATGTTTGTAGTATTTCTATCTCCTCTTAATGGCAACATGTGTACCAAAGTATTGAAATACCATAATATATTTTTAATCATTGCAATCTATTATCTTTTCAGTATATATGCTACCTTCCAAAAAACGGATTCCTGAACCGTTTAATACAAATTTTCACAATGAAAACTGCCAGGTTTCCAGTATTACTTTCACACTTTGTACTTGTTGGAAGATTCCGACTCTGTTTCAGAAACTACAGTTATCAGGTCGCCTCTTAGAACTGCAGTCCATTAAAATATCTGTATATCTTTTAGCATAAAGGATGTGTACGGAGCACCATTTCTGAACAGAGGCTTACAAAGGCTCTTTTCAAAGCCTTTGTCTCAAATATCATTCATCAGAATAGTCTAACTTCTGAAGTAAGAATATTTGGATAACAGCCTAAATGCTCCAAAAGATGGTCAGTGCTAAACATATTTCAGAACAAGTTCAATGTCCACATGCATTACTAAACATTTACTGTTCGTTTATGAAACGGCGCTTCTGAAGACACAGATTCCTAGCACATCCTCACCGGAATGACTTCTCTTCAAATTACACTTTCACACTACACGCCACACACAGTGTCTTCTGTTATCCTTCTCTGTCGGAAGCCAGCCGACCAAGTCAAACCGGGTACCTGAATGGGGGAGCGGGGACTGAGAAAAAAGAGAAGACAGACAGGGTGCAGGAGGGAGAGCAGATCTCACAACTGCCTCTCCGAGTTTATTTCTTAACCTCCTTTTAAACACAATCTGTTTCTTTTTGCATTCCAAAACACCACAAAAGTAACATCCTGAAGATCCAGGTGCAATTGACACTCCCTTCGACACTCCCTTAGGCTATACTTAACCTTCTTCTTCCTGAAATTCAACAGAACCAGCCTTTTCTTTTTTATGCAAGCAGGCCTCCTGAGATAAACCATGCACTCTTTTGAATTTGGGGAGCTTTAGCTCCCTACAATTCCCCCTTTTTTACTTTATAGTAGACTGTGCCTGTCTTAGGTGGCTTCCTGCGAAACATGGAGCTTACCCGTCATTGGAACATGTATTCCATCATACATGCCCTGTCTTAGGTTGTCCAGTTTCCAAGAAGTCCTTACCCGTCTTTGACTACCAGCCACTATATTGGGGTATTTTTATTTCTTAACTTTATTGCATGTATCTCGGAACCAACATCTCGCACTGCTTGTATTACGCATTTCACAAGATGAAACAGGCTAGAACGATAACAAATCCTAATAAATGAGTAAATGGTCCCCAAGTAGGGACTAAACCTTTTAAACCCTTTATAAATTCTTACACTGTTTGACCAGTATTTATTTGTAGTTCGGGAGCTTCTTTTAAGGCTACAAGAATACCTGCCACAACAACAGCCACAGCCCTTATAGATCTTCCTAAGGCCGTGTTAATTTTTTGTAAAACCTGTAACCCATATTCATCAAACCAAGGGCCTGTAAGGTTAACAGGAACCATTATAAATGGTGGTTATCTAAGCACAAGAACAGAAGTGTTAACAGGAGTAACACAATTAGACAGCTGACAATTATTAACACAAGTCCGGCAGCCAGTTTCCAAATATGAGTCTGCCAAGCGCCAGAGCTTGTTTTCCAGAGTCCAGCAGATAAAGCAGTCTCAGTGTTATAAGGCCGAGAGAAGTCCCAAACAGTTTCATTAAATCCTGTTACTGGATACAAAGTGACATTCTCTTGATGACAACGATGCCACCATACTGAATCTTTTTGCACATGCCTCTTTGAGTGACAAAGTTCAAACGGAATTGTATCATTGTTGCTTACAGCTTCGCCATCAGGAGCCCCAAGCATAACAGCTCCTCCTTTCTTATTCTAAGGCTGCTCCGTGATATTCAAACACCCAGGTTGGGAAGTAGAATTGAATAGAAAACAAATAGGTAGTCCTATTGCTGATCCGGAAAAATTAAAATTATCATATACATATTGCTGTTCCATGGCTAATGGCAATCCTAAAAGTTTAGAGTTATTAGAAAAAACCTGGATCTGTGGCCCAGACCAAACAGTTGGATGTAGTACCGGAGGATCTGGGATGTAAGCCCAATGCACTGCGGCATAAACTGTTGGATTAATCAGTATTCCCATCAGAAGAATAATCTTGATGTTCATTTTCGGCATGCTGCACTAGTCGTTCAGGCGACCAGCGTGCTCCGTCAGCTCCCTGCGGAAAAACACAAACATGCCCTCGCCCCCATATTAGTACAGGATCTGGTCCATTCCGTTGTCCAGTTAACGGATCTTTCCATCTTACAGTGGCATAATTAAAAGTAGTAGTGGGATGCCATAAGCGCTCAGCTGCAGAGTGCCCTTTGGCATCCAAATTTCCAAATTTAAAAAATTTAAAATGAATAATAATTTTGTGGAGAATAGGGGTATAACTCCCCCTTTTTTATTTTCTCAAGTTGAGTCTTTAGAGAGCCATGGGCACGTTCCACAATGCCTTGACCTTGTGGGTTGTAAGGAATACCAGTTTTATGTTCAATATGTAACTGAGAGCAAAATGTTTTAAAAGCGGCACTAGTATAACCAGAGCCATTGTCTGTCTTAAGAATTTGAGGACATCCAATAGCTGCAAAGCAGCGTAAGCAGTGATCAATAACATGTTTAGTGGCTTCACCAGTCAAAGCAGAAGCGAAAATGAATCCAGAAAATGTATCTACAGTAACATGTACATATTTTAATTTACCAAATTCAGGAATGTGGGTTACATCCATCTGCCAAATTTGATTCGGTATCAAACCACGGGGATTAATACCATAATGAGGAACATGAAAAAACTGAGGGCAAGTGGGACAACTTTTTATAATTTGTCTTGCTGCTTCTCTGGTGAGATGAAATTGCTTTCTTAGATAAGAACTATTTTGATGATGTATAGCATGAGATTGTCGTGCTTGTTCAACATTACTAGCAAGCAGACATAGGTGGGTGGCTGCATCAACAAGTGCATTAGCCTTAGACAAAGGACCAGGGAGATTTGTATGAGCTCGAATATGAGTCACATAGCAGAATTCTTTTCTGTTGTGCATAGCCAATTGAATTTGCGCCAATAATGAATGCACCTCAGAATTGTGGGTAGCAATATAAGGTACAGTCTCCAATATAATTAAAGCTTTAGCAATGTATTGACTATCAGTATATAGGTTAAGGGGTTGTTGAGCGAATATTTGAAAAATTGCAGCAACTGCCCGCAATTCTACAATCTGAGCAGATGCAGGGGATGTTTGTATGACAATAGGATTTTGGTTGTCAACAGCATACACGGCTTTTCCATTAGAGGAACCATCAGTAAATATATTAAGAGCATTCTGTATCGGGGTGGTCTTAATTACACGAGGAAAGATAAATGACTGCATATTAGCAAACTGTAAAAGTTTGTTACTAGCATAATGATTGTCAATTTTTCCTGTATAATATGCAAAGGCTATGTTCCATGAATCAGAATTTTGAAATAGCCATTTTAATTGCTGCTGAGTAAAGGGTACTACTATAATATGTGGCTCTTTGCCAAAGTACTTCCTTGACTCTTCTCTTAACAGCTGTATGAGAGAAGCCACTGCTTCATGATATGGATTGAGAACTTTAGCAGGTGACACAGGGAGGTGGATCCATCGTAAGGGTCCATGCTGCCACAAAACGCCAGTAGGTGTATGTTTTGTAGCGAGAACATATCCATACCACTCTTGAGTATAATCAATATATTGTACCTGTTGGGGTATTACTTCGATAGTTTTGTTTCTTAAAAAAAGGAAAGAAAGGAGAAACCACACGATATATGTATATGGGTGTGTATATACATATATGTTGAGAAGGAAAACGTGTTGTGTACATACGGTTGGCGTACATCTCAGAAACGAGGAAAGAGACAGTGGAAGAGGGGAGAGAGAGCTGCAGAGACCAGAGCGTGGGGCAGTGGACATCCCACCACGGTCTTGTCTGCCCCTCTCCACGGCCCCTCTCTCCAAAGGGAGACCCACCAAAATGATCCACAAGAAACCAAAAGAGCCAACATAGAACCACTTCTCTTCAATTTCAAAATTCCTGCCGAGGCAGAAGAGTTTTCCTCCCCCTGCCCCAGGGCAGGGGGTCTCCCAGGTTAATAAATCACTACTTTGCTCAGGAGTGGTTTGTTGCCCTATTCCCTGCAACTGTGTCATAGTAGGTTGTTTAGGCCACTGCTGGGGCCAATGCTGCAGAGCTATAACAGATACATCAGCTCCTGTATCTAGTAACCCTATGAATTCTTTTCCTTTAATTTTTAATTTGAGTTCGGGTCTCTTTTGCCCAATAGCTTGGGTCCAATAGAGATCAGATGAGCCAAAACCTTGTGTACCCCTTAGTTTACTACTCTTAGCATGACCAATTGGATTTGCTGGCAGGATAATAAGCTGTGCTATTCGTTGTCCCGCTTGAATTGCAGAAATTTTAGAAGGGGACCCAGTCATAATTTTTATTTCTCCTGTGTAATCAGCATTAATTATGCCAGGATGAACAATAATTCCTTGCATGGTAGTACTACTTCTTCCTAACAGCAATCCTAATGTTCCTGATGGGAGAGGCCCCCACACTCCTGTAGGTAGGGCTTGAATTCCCATTTCAGGGGTTAAAACTGCGTAGGTGGAGGAACTGAGGTCCAGTCCTACGCTGCCTGAGGTTGCTCGGAAAAGTTCTGTAACAGACCTCCCTGGGGATTTCCCTGCTGAGGGATGAAAGTTTGCGTTGCCCCGTAACATTGTGCAGGGGCCCGGGGCGGGCCCCTCCATCCGTTTCCCTGAATAAATTGGCCTGCTACATTGGTCTTAGACTTACAATCTCGTGCCCAATGCTTTCCTTTTTTACATTTTGGACACACTCCAGGCATCCTTGGGACATTGCCCCTAGTGGGACACTGTCGAATCTGATGGCCTGATTTTCCACATCCAAAGCACACACCAGCATTAATCCCTCTTCCTTTCCCATATTTTGCTTGACCTGTTAATACTTGCTTAATAGATTTTCCTTGCAGTGCTGCAGCAATGGCTATTCCTTGGGTATAAGAGGGCCCAATGTCCGAGCAAAGTCGGATGTAATCTCTAAGATCCCCTTTCTTTTTAAAAGGTCTAATTGCGGCCTGACAAGCAGAATTAGCATTCTCATATGCTAATATTTTTACTAGAATAGTTTCGGCCTCGGGATCACTGATAAGCCGACCTGCTGCATTCAACAATCTATCAACAAAATCTTGAAAAGGCTCATCAGGTCCTTGCCTAATCTTAGATAATTCTTCAGTCTTTCTGTTACTACAAGGTAGAGATTTCCAAGCTTCTTTAGCTGCAGTATTGATTTGGGCATAAGCGCCAGCAGGATAAGTTAACTGGTTTACATTTTCTTTATATGGACCTTCACCAGCAAGCATATCGTAAGTAATTCCATTATTGGCTCCCTTGTTTAATTTAGCAGTCCTTTCACAATGCTCTCTAAAAGAAGTATCCCATAATAAAAAATCCCCACCGGGTAAGCAAGCTCTTGCCACAATTCTCCAATCCCAAGGCGTCAGGGCAGAAGCCGTAAGTCCTTCCACCTGAGCCAAGGTAAACGGAGCGGTAGCTCCATATTGAGCACAAGCCGTTTTTAATTCTTTTAATATCTTAAAAGGTAAAGGCTCATGTCCCCTGGTGCTTTGCCCTTGTTGATCATGCTGATCTATTACTGGAAAAGCCATTTTAAAATCTCCGATATTGTCTCCATTAGCTGCAGCTATTCTAAGCCCCTTCTGTAAGCCAGTCTCAGAATAAGGGACCTTAAGTGCAGGTATAAGTTGTCCTTCAGAATTTAAGCCCTTAAATTTCACTGGAGGAGGGTCCACGCCAGCTATAACTGTGGGATGTAGAGGATGTGAAAAATCCTCTGGAGTCAGATTTTTACTCGGAGTGTCCATAGGAGGTAGTTGCAGCGGTTTATCGCCTCCCTGTTTCCCGTTTATTTGCACAGTAAGTTGCTTAAGTTGGCGCTCAAGCTGATCTATTTCTCTACGAATGTTATCTGGTACTGCGGGTTGGGCAACGCCTCCAATAGCTACAAGTGGAGCTGAATTTTCATCAGGCGAATAATATCTAGCGGCCTCCTCCTCCTCATCATCAGTAAAAATGGAGTTGAAAGGAGGGGGAGGCATCGGAGGAGCTGAAGGCACAACCCCAGCAGCCTCAGATTCGTCATACTCATGAATCTGATCTCTTTCATGCCTAGGGTCTAAAGAATCTCTAATCAAAGTCCAAAGCCCAAAAGTATCTGCCGGAACCTTAGTAGGTCCGTGGTCATCATAGTAATCCCGTAACTTTTTACCCACTCTTAACAATGTCTCTAAATCAACTGTCCCTTCCTCAGGGAACCAGGGACAAACTTCTTCTATAAATTGCAAAAACTTCATTAACTGTTGCTGAGCTACTTTAGCTCCTCTAACTCTAAGCATATTCTTAAGCATATGTACAAATAGCAGTCGACTATTTCCTTGGCCCATTATATTTTCTCTTACAGTTTCTATATTTACAAAAACTCCTGCGTACTCACCTTCACCGCCCACGGCTTCTTTGGCCAATCTCGAGTGCACTCTTCTTGCGGTGGGTCCTTGCTTTTTCCCCCCGTTTTCAGGTCCCTGTTCGGGCGCCACTCTGTCGGAAGCCAGCCGACCAAGTCAAACCGGGTACCTGAATGGGGGAGCGGGGACTGAGAAAAAAGAGAAGACAGACAGGGTGCAGGAGGGAGAGCAGATCTCACAACTGCCTCTCCGAGTTTATTTCTTAACCTCCTTTTAAACACAATCTGTTTCTTTTTGCATTCCAAAACAACACAAAAGTAACATCCTGAAGATCCAGGTGCAATTGACACTCCCTTCGACACTCCCTTAGGCTATACTTAACCTTCTTCTTCCTGAAATTCAACAGAACCAGCCTTTTCTTTTTTATGCAAGCAGGCCTCCTGAGATAAACCATGCACTCTTTTGAATTTGGGGAGCTTTAGCTCCCTGCACTTCTCAAAATAGTAAGACGATATAAGAAAGCTGTTAGAGTACCGCTACTACAAACTACAAAAAAGTGGCCACTGTATGACTACCTGCTTGTGCATTCTAGGCCGATGGTAAGCTCAAGAACACAGATGTGAAGATTGTATCCCACCAGCTCTTTGGTACTGAAAACAGGACAGGTCAAAACAGATCTGCAGTTATGTCAGACTGAGATTGAGCATCAGTCATGTCAAAAACAATGAGGCTAAGAACTTGCTCTAATCAAAAATGTATAACCCAAATTACAGGCAAGAACTACAATTCCTTTCTGTACTTCGTTAAAGTGCTGACTTGCTTCAAAGAATGTACCAACACTAGCTCCCCAATGAATTCTACCAAACATTCAAAGAAGATTTAATGCCTATTCTTCTCAAACACTTCCAAAAATTTGAAGAGGAGGCAATATTTCCCAACCTTTTTAATGAGGCCAATATTACCCTGATACAAAAACCTGGTAAGGATCACACACATACACACAAAAACTAAAAACCAATATCTGTCATGAACACAGATGCAAAAATCCTAAATAAGATGCTAACAAAGCGAATACAGCAACATATTAAAAAGATTATACATCACGATCAAGTGGGCTGCATCCCAGGGGAAAAGGGATGCGTCGACAGACACAAATCAAATAATGTGATACACCATGTAACCAAATTAAAAAATAAGATCATATGATCATATCAATAGATGTGGAAAAGCCTTTGACAAGATACAGCATCCATTTATGATCAAAACACTGAACAAAATTAAAATAGAAAGGAAATACCTAAATATATAAAGGCTATATATGACAAGTACTCTGCCAACATTATACCGAATGGTGAAAAACTAAAAAATTTCCTTCTAAGATGAGGAACAAGGCAAGACTGTCCACTATCTCCTCAGTTATTCAATAGAACATTGGAGGTCCCAGTGAGTATAATCAGGCAAGAAAAAGATATAAAAGGCATCCAAGAAGGAAACAAAGAAGTCAAACAGTCAGTATTTGCGCATGACATGATTCTCTATATAAAAAAAAACCCTAAACACTACACAAGAACACTCCTAGACAATAAGCAAATACAGTAAAGATACTGAATACAAAATCAATGTTCAAAAATCCATAGTGTTCTTATACTATATTAACGAATGGTCAGAAAAAGATGTGGAAAATCATTCCTTTTGCAATTGCAAGAAGGACAATAAAATACCTTGGAATAAATCTAATAAAACATGTGAAGGACCTATATAATGAAAACTATGAGAAGACCCTATTAAAAGAAATTGAAGAAGATATTCCTTATTCTCCAATTGGAAAAATCAACAAAGTTAAAATGATCTTATTGCCTAAAGCATTATACAGATGTAATGTAAGCCCCATCAAAATCCCATCGGCATTTTTTAATGAAATAGAACAAAAAATCATCGGATTTGCAAGACACCACAAAGAACTCGATTTATCGAAGGCATACTGAGGGGGAAAAAAAATGAGGTTGGAGGCATCACTCTGTCTGAATAAATTATCTTACAAAGTGACAGTAATCAAAACAGCATGCTATTGGCAGAAAAACAACACACAGACCAGTGGAACAGAATCAAGAGTCCAGAAGTAAACCCATATTTCTATGGGCAAGTAATTTTGACAAAAACCTGCCAAAATAATACAGTGGAGAAAGGAAAGACTCTTCAATAAATAGTGCTGAAAATACTGGAAACCCACCTGCAAAAGAATGAAACTAAAATATTGTCTAGTTAACAATAGTTAACTCAAAATGGATGAAAAACCTACCTGGATATAAGACCCGAAACAATAATATGCATAGAAGCAAACATAGTAACTAAACTCAAGGCCCTTGTACTGACAGAGTCTTTTATGAATTTGATCTCCAAGGCAAGTGAAGTAAAAGCTAAAATAAATGAATGGGACTACAAACTCAAAAGCTTCTACTCAGCAAAATAAATCGTAAAGAAGGTAAAGAGACAAGCATCCTAATGGGAAAACATATTTGTAAGCAATGCCTCTGATAAGGACCTAATATCGAAAATATACAAAGGACTCATATGACTCAATAACAACAAAAGAACAAATGATGGAATCCAAAACTGGGGAGAGGACTTGAACACACACTTCTCCCTCCAGCACATACAAATGGCCAACAAATATATGAAAGATGTACAACATCACTAGCTATTGGGGAAATGAAAAATCAAAACCACAATGGGATACCATCTCATACCTCTTAGAATAGCTTTAATCAACAAGAAAATCATAATAAAGTTTGGAGAGTTTGTGGAGAAATAGGACCGTCATACACAACTGGTAGGACTGCATACTGGTACAGCCACTATGGAAAAGTGTATGAAGGTTATTCAAAAAACTAGGTATTGATCTCCCGTATGATCCAACTATCCATCTACTGGCTATTTACCCCAAAGACTTGAAAACCCATATTCGAAAAGATATTTGCACACAGATATTCATAGCACCATTATTCACACTGGCCAGGACATAGAAACAACCAAAGTGCCCTATGATACAGGATTGGCTAAAGAAGCTGTGGCACAGATATGCAATGAAATATTGCTCATTGCAGAAATAGAGAAGAAATACTACCATTTGAAACAATATGGATACACCTTGAAATAATCATACGAAGCAAAATATGCCAGACAGAAAAAGTTGAAAATGACGTGATATTAATTATATGTGGCATATACCCTAAAAGTAACAAAGGAACAGGAGAAACAAAGAGACCCTCAATGACATGGACCATGGACTAGTGGCTTACCAAAGCGTAGGGGGTCGGTGAGGAGGAGTGAGGTAGACAGGGTAAAGAGACTTACTATAAACGGGTAGAGGGAGGGTGAAGTGTGTAAAAGGGATCAAATATATGGTAGCTGAAGAAAACCAGACGTTGGGTGGTATTCACACAATAGAATATATAAATATCAAATAGTACACCTGAAAATTGTAGAATTATATTAAGCAAGATTACCACAATAAACTTAATTTACAAACATTAATTAATTAATTAATTTAAAAAACTATAGGCAATTAATAACTCGTTTTGCTTGGGGAAATTAAGGTTTTATTCATGTATATTAACAATAATTGTATAAAATATTGAAATACTTGTAGAAAATAACTGCAACTGAGAGTCTAAAATGCTCTGGTTTCTAAACTTTTACTCCAAATGCAAATTACATTGATAAATTTATTTCTTAGTAATGAAACCATTGCAAATTTATGAACATCAATCATGACAAGTTCTCAAACTGAGTTGATAAAAACTCATTAGGAAAATATGAAGAATTAGTCACTTTAGTCTTAGAAAGTGTTTTTTTAAAAAATTTATTGGTTAGCTATTTTATTCTGATATATGTACGTTTTTAAAATTTTAGTCAAGAACTAACAGTGGCCTTCTTGATATATTCATGTAGCTAGCATTTTTAAATTTAAAAAGTATTCTCCAAGAAATAGCTTCAGAATGTATTACATTATTTCTTCTATTAGACACTGGCAGCTTTATATCTGTCACTAGAAACTCCATTTTGAGTGTCTTTGGAGTTACTCTGAATAAAACCTATCAGAGGTATACAAATCTAGGAAGAAAACACACATTTTAAATATTTATTCAGTATAACACATCATAAATAATTTGACCTTATTTCTGTAGTAACAGTAAAGCACCCAAATTGGCTGAGTTTTCACCTTGTAATTAACCTGTATTTAGTTCGGCTAATTCAACTCACAAATCTCCAAGTGTCAGGTTTTTGTTTAAGCAGAAATGAGTCCTCAGTTAATCCAAACTACATGGTATTATTTTCTCTGCACAATTTAAGCCTTTCACTTTTACCTTAGTTTTGTGTCCTAATAAAATTGCTCATACCTTAAATCTTAGCACAGAAGCAAACATTCTTGCATACTCTGATACACCTCCAATTGTAGAATTTTTTCCTAAACCACTAGAGGATGATCATTTCATCCTGAATCTCAGAATACACTTTTCTTGTATTACATAGAGGATAATTTTTATTGGCTGTTATTTATGCTAAGAAATGCACTGAGATAAATACTAATTGTACCTTACATTTTCTAAAACAATAGCAATCATTTAAATAAAATAAAAAGTCATTCCTAAATGACATGTCTAATACCGTAAAATCCACAGAGGACACTGATAATGACGCTTCTGGAGGAATAATATTAAGTTGTTCTTATTTCTTTTATTTACGATGTCCTGGTAATAAATTTGACGTGATTTGATAGGCACTAAATATTGTACTCTAATCATTGTAATGATACAACTCAACTGTTTCTGTTTACGATCACTTTGCACACATTACCAAGTACACAAAAGTGACAGAAATAGAGAAACACCTTATGAAGTAAGAAAAACTGCCATAAACAATATATGTACATAGATATTTTATTCTTTTTAAAGTTCAATTTATTGAGGGGACACTGGTTAATGAGATTATATAGCTTTCAGGTGTACAATTTGATAATACATCATCCGTTATTGCATTGTGTGCTTACCACCCAAAGTCAAATCTTCTGTCACCATACATTTGAGCCCCTTTACCTCCAGAAACCACTAAACCTTTCTCTGTGTCTATCAGGTTTGTTGGTTTGTCTTGTTTGTTTTTTTTTTGCTTTCAGTTTTACATCCTACAAGAGTGAAATACTTTGGTTCTCAACTTCTCCTGTCTGGCTTATTCTCTTAGCATGAATATGTCAAGGTCCATCCATGTTTTCACTTATGGCAGTATTTCACCTTTTCTCATGACTTAGTAATATCTCATTAGATTTATGTAGCACATCTTCTTTAGCCAATCATCTATCGAAGGGCACTTCAGTTATTTCCATGTCTTGGCTACCATGAATAAAAAAGATATTAGATACACGCATTTTATAAACTCCAGGGAGAGTACAGTGAAATCATTATTTAAAATATCAATTTTGCGGTTACGAAAAAACTCTAAAATTAACAACTATAGAAACATCTCGATAAATATTTCCGCTCCTGATAGTCGATGATTGAAACTTTCCTATAAAAAAATTTGTCCAACTTTAACAATTGAACTGTTTTTCAACCTTTTTTTTATAATATATTCATTTCACAAACAACATTATAATAATATTAGATACCATACTTCCATATCGATTAAGTTTACATCTAAATTTGTTATAAGACAAATTTAAAATTTAATCAGGTTTAATTCAGTGCTTTAATCAAACCATGGAATTAAAATTATGATAGCATTTCCACACCATAAATTATGAAAGCAAATAAAAGTGTAGAATGAAAGTTATGCTATGTACTTAAATTTCTATCTAAATTTTTTGATTAAATTTTTATCTGCCAGGATTGAGAACTTGTAACTTTATGTGCATAATAACATTAATCATAATAAATATATATATTAAACTTATGGACTTCTCTCAGTTTCTGAAAATTGGTTGCTCTTCTTATCTTTAACTTCTTTTCAATATGGACTGAGGGATAGGTTTTTCTCTTCATTTTAAAAATATTTGACTCAATATTTAATTCGTGTAATTGAATTTTATGAGAATAGAATCATTAATCTCTTTTGTTCCTGGATGAAAAAGAATGCCCTTTCTTTTGTCTTGAATTTACCTTTATCCACTTTAAGAAATGTACTCTATTGTTGGGTGTCAGATTTGGTCACAAAACTAAAGAATGTCTTCAAGATAGAGTACCTAATCTAGAAAATGAGCTGCAGGGAGGGTAAAACAGATGAACCTGGAGTACACGGTGCTAAGAGAAACAAGACAGAGAAAGAAAAGTAAATGGCAAAAAATAAATAAATAAATAAATAAATAAATAAATAAATAAATAAGAAAAAAACTTGAGCCAGAGCCTAGGTCTAATACAGTAATTCTCCATGTATGCGGTTTGACCTTACACAGGTCACTTCCTCACTTTGAGCTAAAGATTCTCATCAATAATATAGTAATCATATATAATTATCTAGATTAAAGGAGCAAACACATGGAACATTAAATACATGCTAGCTTCACTATTTCAAGTATGACTGACTCGGAGCTTACTAACTTACAATGTGAAAAGTGTTAGTAATATTATAATTCATCACCATCATCATCATCATCACTATGATTATCAGAAAGAGGAAGAATATCAATGCCATGGAATTAAAAAAAGTCCTAGTACTGAGTTATAAAACAAAATTGATTTCATATGGCGTATTAAATAAGAAATACCAAAAAATAGAGTACAAAGTACATATATTTTTACTGTAAAGAGAAGAATTTAAGTAGTAATAAACACTATTGGAAAACATACCAAAAGTGCCTTATTAAAAGCCCATACTTTGGTTTACATGGCAAGACTACAAATTTACAGAAAACTCATTTAGAAAAGTCAATAGTCTTGGAGGAAAACAGATACACACTATAAACTAATGTATGCAAAAATATTCTGAAATTGCAATCCTATTAAGAATCGTTTTATCTTAAAATGCAGAACCATAGCTGAGATAAAAATCATGTTCAAAAAAACGAATATATAAACTGCATTTTTGACATATCATTAAAAACAAAAGTATTTTTAAGCTCAAAGTTATTTTGTTTACATAGCAGCAATGGTTGATAAATTTGGTAAAATATATAAGTAAATAAAAAAAGAAATATGAGCCAACAGCAACAACAAAAGTTTTGATCCTGAATATGCAGTTTACTAAGCTTTTGAGAAGGTCTATTGACTGGAGTGATTCATAGCACGTAGACAGTCTTGAATTGTCATACATACCACTACACTCACACTCACAAACTCACACATATACACACACACACAATCAGAAAGGAATATTATTTCTTTCTTTTTTGAGATTATAAAGTAATTAAGTTTTAATGAGATCATAATGAGAGAACCTGGTCCAAAAGAGTTTCTAAAACCCCTTGTAAATAGGAGTGACGGGAGAACATTTTGTTCGAACATTTTGTCTGTGACCATAGTTCCTAATATATAGCCCCTAAGCTTTCTAATGTCCTGAGTCATAGGAACATCTGATACTGAGTTCCTAAATCCCAGAGCATTTCTGGGGTCATAGGAATGTCATTGGTTCTAATGAAGTGACCCTTGATGGGCTTCAGGATGTGTGCATGTTACAGAAAGAACAAGGAATGATTTAGGAGTTTTAAATTTCATTTTTATACCCCACTCTCCAGAGAGAGAAAATAGCTGAAAATAGAATTAATAATCGATCATGCCTATGTGATGAAGCCCCTAGTCATTGATATGGACTGAACTGGTCATTCCCGACTGTACTTTGAATGGTTATTTGGTTGGAAGCACACTCAAAAGAACTTTTCAAAAGAATATTTTGTGGCTTTCACAAAGGAAAATTGAATAGAGGCTAAGAATAAGCGTGAGCTATCTTAATCAGAAACAGAGAACACTGCTTTTTTGGGGAAACAGTGCCACTGAGACACCTGACATCATGTACCTAAAGCAGAAGAGTCAACTCTCTGAAGGGAACATCTGATTAGCCTGGGTTTAGACATACATGTACCCTTGGCCAAGGGTAGACTGCAGGGCATTGTGATGACAGTGGCACTAAGAGCATAAGGCATATTGAGGTATAGTAACCCAAGGGAGGAAAAATGGATATCTGTGTCCAAAATTAGGAAGGAAAGGATGTCTGGGGGACAAACCAAGACATTGTACTTTATCATTTCAAAAAGTGATTTAGACCTCAAAAGTGTTTGACCGAAATATTGAAGTGAGAAGCGTGGGTACAGACAAATCAAAAAAGTGAAATGGGGTTGAGTAAATCATTTAGATGAGCAGTGCGGGGACAGATGTGGAGAACTGGCATATATCTTAAAAATTATAGTGCTAGATTTCTATCATAATGAAAATTACATTTTTATTTTTACTATGTCCGATGCTTGGAAATTTAAATTTCTGATTCTCTGGAACTTTTCAAATAATGTACAAGTTTATGTAGATTCAAACAATTTTTTTCCTCTTAGAGATTTTAGAATGATTAAAGATAATGCTTGAATTGAATGAAAATTGCAGGAACTAAAAGCCACTATTTGACAAGGGTTCATTAAATACAGTCTAAGGAATAAATTTCACATGTTCATTGCACTAAGTAGGTGTAGTTAAACAGCTTCACTTCATCATATTGTTTCTACAATTTCTTCACAAATCTAATTATTAAACATGTTGCATAACAGATGACTAATGAGTGAAGGAAAGCTATACAGATAAAGAATAATTAGATTGAGTTTTTCAACTTTACTTCTCTCTGTAGTCATTGCTTCTTGTTTAAATCTTCACAAGTAAATCAGGTATGCCTGAGGAAATATCTTCTGAAAGAAAAACAGGTAGGCAAATTCTTTTTATTTCAGGGGGAAATCACATATGCTCCACTAGCAACGGATAGGGCTCATTGATGTAAAAATTGTGAAGATTCGCATGGTATCTACTCAGTCTGTTTATTATTTTTTAAATTAATGTCAAGTACCTAGTACATTGGTTGGACATCTATATAGTTCATAATTGCTCTCTCCCTCCTGTAGCCCTCCACCTATGCAATGTATTAATGCCGACTGCATTGCCTGTGCCGTGCTCCCCTTGCCCATGCCCATCTAGGAACTAGGAATGTGTAGTTCTGTTATGATTTCACCCCATTCTCCCAGCCTCCGACACCCCATCCCTGTGTCCGTCACCAAACTGACCACGATGTTTTTGAATCTGTATTTGATTCGTTTGTTCTTTTTGTTTCTTAGATTCTGCATATATTTGAAATCATATTGTATTTATCTTTCTCTGTCTGACTTATATCACTCAGCATAATATCTTCTAGGTCAATCCATGTCATTGAAATGGTACGAATTCATTTTTTTAATGGAGGATTAATATTCTATTCTATATATATCTATATATCTATATCTATATATATGTGTGTGTGTATATATACATATATATATATGTATGTATGTGTGTGTGTGTGTGTGTGGTGTGTGTATATATATATATGCATATATATATGTATATATATATATACATATGCCCAGGCTTTTTAGATGCAAGACTTGATGTTTTGGAAAAGGCATAGAAAGGAACCAAATATGTTTTTGTATATTATGTATATTTTTGTATATTATGCTTTATAACTGCTGTTTTCTCTTTTAACTCTATTCTTTCAACATATTTAACATTAACTTTTTCTTAATTAAAAAGTACTGCCATTGCATAAATTTAAGAAACATATATAAGAGAATTGTTTACAATCTTGTACTTTAATGCTTTTATAATTTGCATATCTTAAGTCCCGCCCAGGGCTGCACACAGAAACACACACACACACACACTCACACATATACACATACACAAATACATAATTGTGATCATGAATTTTTGGTTTTAAAATCTTGGTTTGCTTTTTCTTTTTAGTTCATGTTATATTAACAATATTTTGTATCATTAGATATTCTTTGAAAACATAATTTTCATGACTGTTTACCATTCAACCCTATGGACGTGTTGTAATGGAATTTCTTTTCCCATATTCTTGACAATCTAGTTTGTTTCACAAGAGGCATTTGAAAGCAGCAGTCTTTAATGAGATACTTGGAGCCCATGACTACTCTAAATGAAAACTCTTTACTCTAATGCCTACTTGTCCTTTTTATGGATACATGGTCCAAAATTTTCATGAAAATGTTCAAAGCTACACTTACATCAAATGAGGATGAATCAGTTCAGGTACTAAGTTATAGCATATAGATTCAAGGTCTGTTTTTCCTCTTTTCAAAAGACTTAGCATAAAGATCCAAACAGTTTGGTAGTATCCTAATACATGCTATATAGAAAAAAGACTCACTCCACTTGTGTGTTTCTCTTTTACCCTCACACTAGTACCACACTTAACAATACTTCTGACAGCAGATATCTGGGTTTGCCATTCATTGAGCAATTCTCAGGAGCACCAGCTGGGTGTCCTACAATTCAATTTAATTGTAATACTAACTGGAGTGAGTGTGGATCCCATAAGTTAAGGCTCAGTCTTTTCAGACTGTCCTATTTCAGATGCCAATCAAAAAGAATAGGTCCTCATAACACCAACAACTTTTGTCTGTCCAAATTGCATATAAATCACAAGTTCCCACAATGCCCCTTCTTGAATTCAGTCAGTTTCTAGAATAGCTCCTAGAATTCGGGGAGACAATTACTTGCATTTACTTGTATATGATGCGCTAAAGGATGTGATAAAGGATACAGATGAACAGCCAGATGATGAGATACATAAGGTTAGACTGGGAAGCATCCCAGTGCAAGAGCATCTGTTTCCTTAGAGTTTAGGTGTGCCATCTTCTTGATATGTGGAGGTATTCACCATCCTGGAAGCTCTCCAATCTTCACATTTAGAGATTTTTATGGAAACTTCATCATATAGGCATGATCGGTTATTAAGTCCATTTTCAGCTATTTTCCCTCTCCGGAGAGTGTGGTATAGAAATGGAAGTTTAAAGCCTCTAAATCATGATTTGTTCTTTCTGTAAACTACACCCATTCTGAAGCCCACCGAAATTCACCTCATTAAATCCAGAGATATTGCTATGGCCCCAGAAATTTTCTGAGATTCAGGAGCTCAGTATCAGATGTTCCTATGACTCAGGACATTAGAAAGGTTAGGGGCTATGTATTAGGAACTAGGGTCACAGACCAAATGTTAGAAAGAAATGTTCTGCTCTCACCCCTATTTACAAGGGGTTCCTAACACTGTATTAGGAACCAGGACAGTAATTCTTTTGGACTAGGGTCTCTTTCTCATGATCTCATTGAAACATAATTACTTTATAATCTCAAGAAGGAAGGCCATAATATTCTTTTCTGATTGTGTGTGTGTGCATGTGTGTCTGTGTAGCAATATGTACAATTCAGGACTGCCTACGTGCTATGAGACACTTCAGTCAATGTACCTTTTCAAAAGCCTAGTAAATTGCATATCCAAATAATAATTTTAGTTGTTGCTATGCACTCATAATTCTTTTTATTTACTTGTATATATTACCAAATTTATCAACCATTGCTGCTCTGTAAACAAAATAACTTTGGGCTTAAAAATACTTTTGTTTTTAATGATATGTCAAAAATGCACAGTTGGTTTATTGTTTTTTTTTTTTGGAACACTTTTTTTTTAATCTCAGCTATGGTTTTACATTTGAACATAAAAGATTTCTTAATAGGCTTGTAATATCAGAATATTTTTACATCCATTAGTTTATAGTGTGTGTCTGATTTCCTCCAAGATTGTTGAAATTTATAAATGAGTTTTCTGTAAATTTGTCATCTTACCATGTGAACCAAAGTATGGGCATTTAATAAGACACTTTTGCTTGTTTTCCAATAGTGTTTATTACTACTTAACTTCTTCTGTTTAGACTAAAAATATATGTACTTTCTACTCTATTTTTTGGTATTCTCTATTTAATAGCCCATGTGAAAACAATTTTCTTTTATAAATCAGTACTAGGACTTTTTTAATTCCATGGCATTGATATTTCTCTTCTTTCAGAGAATCATAGTGATGATGATGATGATGATGACAATGATGATATTACTAAAACTTTCCACCTTGTAAGTTAGTAAGTTCCGAGCCAGTCATATTTGAAATAGTGAAATTAGCATGTATTTAATGCATTCCATGTGTTTGCTCCTTTAATCTAGTTAGTTATATATGATTACTAGGTTATTCATTTAATCTTTAGCTCAAAATGGTAAGTGACCTGCATAACATCATACCACATACACGGAGAATTACTGGTATTACACTTAGGCTCTGGCTCAAGTTCTTTCTTAAAGTTTTTCATTGCCTATAAATGAGGGTATACAGCATTTACTTTTCTATCTCTGTCTTATTTCTCTTAGCACAGTTCCCTCCGGTTTGATCCATCTTGACTTCCATGCTCTTTATTTTCTGATTAGGTACTATATCTTGAAGACATTCTTTGTTTTGTGACCGAATCTGACACCCAACAATACAGGACATTTCTTAAAGTGGATAAAGGTAAATTCAAGACAAATGAAAGGGCATTCATTTCCACCCAGGTCACAAAAGATGTTAATGATTCCATTCTAATAAAATTTAATTAGACAAACTAAGTATTGAGTCAAATATTTTTAAAATAAAGAGGAAAAAGTAACTCACAGTCCATATTGAAAATAAGTTAAAGACAAAAAGAGCAACCAATTTTAAGAAACTGAGAGAAGTCCATAAGTTTAATATATATATTTATCGTGATTAAGGTTATTATTCATATAAAGTTAAAGGTGCTCTATCCCAGTAGATAAAATTTTATCAAAGAATTTAGATAGAAATTTAAGTAAATACCATAAATTTCTCTCTAAACTTGTACTTGTTTTCATAATTTATGGCATGGAAATGCTATCATAATTTTTATTCCATGTTTTTTTTAAGGCACTGAATTAAATCTGATTAAATTCTATATTCGTGTTATAGCAAATATGGATGTAAACTTAATAGATATGGAATCATGGTATCTAATACTATAATAATGTTGTTTGTGAGAGGAATATATTATAAAAGAGCTTGAAAAACTTCAGTTCAATTGTTAAAGTTGGACAAACTTTTTTATAGGAAAGTTTCAATCATCGACTATCAGGAGCGGAAATATTTATCGAGATGTTTCTATAGTTGTTAATTTTAGAGTTTTTTCGTAACCGCAAAATTGATATTTTAAATAATGATTTCACTGTACTCTCCCTGGAGTTTATAAAATGCATGTATCTAATATCTTTTTTATTCATGGTAGCCAAGACATGGAAATAACTGAAGTGCCCTTCGATAGATGATTGGCTAAAGAAGATGTGCTACATAAATCTAATGGGATATTACTAAGTCATGAGAAAAGGTGAAATACTGCCATAAGTGAAAACATGGATGGACCTTGACATATTCATGCTAAGAGGATAAGCCAGACAGGAGAAGTTGAGAACCAAAGTATTTCACTCTTGTAGGATGTAAAACTGAAAGCAAAAAAAAAACAAACAAGACAAACCAACAAACCTGATAGACACAGAGAAAGGTTTAGTGGTTTCTGGAGGTAAAGGGGCTCAAATGTATGGTGACAGAAGATTTGACTTTGGGTGGTAAGCACACAATGCAATAACGGATGATGTATTATCAAATTGTACACCTGAAAGCTATATAATCTCATTAACCAGTGTCCCCTCAATAAATTGAACTTTAAAAAGAATAAAATATCTATGTACATATATTGTTTATGGCAGTTTTTCTTACTTCATAAGGTGTTTCTCTATTTCTGTCACTTTTGTGTACTTGGTAATGTGTGCAAAGTGATCGTAAACAGAAACAGTTGAGTTGTATCATTACAATGATTAGAGTACAATATTTAGTGCCTATCAAATCACGTCAAATTTATTACCAGGACATCGTAAATAAAAGAAATAAGAACAACTTAATATTATTCCTCCAGAAGCGTCATTATCAGTGTCCTCTGTGGATTTTACGGTATTAGACATGTCATTTAGGAATGACTTTTTATTTTATTTAAATGATTGCTATTGTTTTAGAAAATGTAAGGTACAATTAGTATTTATCTCAGTGCATTTCTTAGCATAAATAACAGCCAATAAAAATTATCCTCTATGTAATACAAGAAAAGTGTATTCTGAGATTCAGGATGAAATGATCATCCTCTAGTGGTTTAGGAAAAAATTCTACAATTGGAGGTGTATCAGAGTATGCAAGAATGTTTGCTTCTGTGCTAAGATTTAAGGTATGAGCAATTTTATTAGGACACAAAACTAAGGTAAAAGTGAAAGGCTTAAATTGTGCAGAGAAAATAATACCATGTAGTTTGGATTAACTGAGGACTCATTTCTGCTTAAACAAAAACCTGACACTTGGAGATTTGTGAGTTGAATTAGCCGAACTAAATACAGGTTAATTACAAGGTGAAAACTCAGCCAATTTGGGTGCTTTACTGTTACTACAGAAATAAGGTCAAATTATTTATGATGTGTTATACTGAATAAATATTTAAAATGTGTGTTTTCTTCCTAGATTTGTATACCTCTGATAGGTTTTATTCAGAGTAACTCCAAAGACACTCAAAATGGAGTTTCTAGTGACAGATATAAAGCTGCCAGTGTCTAATAGAAGAAATAATGTAATACATTCTGAAGCTATTTCTTGGAGAATACTTTTTAAATTTAAAAATGCTAGCTACATGAATATATCAAGAAGGCCACTGTTAGTTCTTGACTAAAATTTTAAAAACGTACATATATCAGAATAAAATAGCTAACCAATAAATTTTTTAAAAAAACACTTTCTAAGACTAAAGTGACTAATTCTTCATATTTTCCTAATGAGTTTTTATCAACTCAGTTTGAGAACTTGTCATGATTGATGTTCATAAATTTGCAATGGTTTCATTACTAAGAAATAAATTTATCAATGTAATTTGCATTTGGAGTAAAAGTTTAGAAACCAGAGCATTTTAGACTCTCAGTTGCAGTTATTTTCTACAAGTATTTCAATATTTTATACAATTATTGTTAATATACATGAATAAAACCTTAATTTCCCCAAGCAAAACGAGTTATTAATTGCCTATAGTTTTTTAAATTAATTAATTAATTAATGTTTGTAAATTAAGTTTATTGTGGTAATCTTGCTTAATATAATTCTACAATTTTCAGGTGTACTATTTGATATTTATATATTCTATTGTGTGAATACCACCCAACGTCTGGTTTTCTTCAGCTACCATATATTTGATCCCTTTTACACACTTCACCCTCCCTCTACCCGTTTATAGTAAGTCTCTTTACCCTGTCTACCTCACTCCTCCTCACCGACCCCCTACCCTTTGGTAAGCCACTAGTCCATGGTCCATGTCATTGAGGGTCTCTTTGTTTCTCCTGTTCCTTTGTTACTTTTAGGGTATATGCCACATATAATTAATATCACGTCATTTTCAACTTTTTCTGTCTGGCATATTTTGCTTCGTATGATTATTTCAAGGTGTATCCATATTGTTTCAAATGGTAGTATTTCTTCTCTATTTCTGCAATGAGCAATATTTCATTGCATATCTGTGCCACAGCTTCTTTAGCCAATCCTGTATCATAGGGCACTTTGGTTGTTTCTATGTCCTGGCCAGTGTGAATAATGGTGCTATGAATATCTGTGTGCAAATATCTTTTCGAATATGGGTTTTCAAGTCTTTGGGGTAAATAGCCAGTAGATGGATAGTTGGATCATACGGGAGATCAATACCTAGTTTTTTGAATAACCTTCATACACTTTTCCATAGTGGCTGTACCAGTATGCAGTCCTACCAGTTGTGTATGACGGTCCTATTTCTCCACAAACTCTCCAAACTTTATTATGATTTTCTTGTTGATTAAAGCTATTCTAAGAGGTATGAGATGGTATCCCATTGTGGTTTTGATTTTTCATTTCCCCAATAGCTAGTGATGTTGTACATCTTTCATATATTTGTTGGCCATTTGTATGTGCTGGAGGGAGAAGTGTCTGTTCAAGTCCTCTCCCCAGTTTTGGATTCCATCATTTGTTCTTTTGTTGTTATTGAGTCATATGAGTCCTTTGTATATTTTCGATATTAGGTCCTTATCAGAGGCATTGCTTACAAATATGTTTTCCCATTAGGATGCTTGTCTCTTTACCTTCTTTACGATTTATTTTGCTGAGTAGAAGCTTTTGAGTTTGTAGTCCCATTCATTTATTTTAGCTTTTACTTCACTTGCCTTGGAGATCAAATTCATAAAAGACTCTGTCAGTACAAGGGCCTTGAGTTTAGTTACTATGTTTGCTTCTATGCATATTATTGTTTCGGGTCTTATATCCAGGTAGGTTTTCCATCCATTTTGAGTTAACTATTGTTAACTAGACAATATTTTAGTTTCATTCTTTTGCAGGTGGGTTTCCAGTATTTTCAGCACTATTTATTGAAGAGTCTTTCCTTTCTCCACTGTATTATTTTGGCAGGTTTTTGTCAAAATTACTTGCCCATAGAAATATGGGTTTACTTCTGGACTCTTGATTCTGTTCCACTGGTCTGTGTGTTGTTTTTCTGCCAATAGCATGCTGTTTTGATTACTGTCACTTTGTAAGATAATTTATTCAGACAGAGTGATGCCTCCAACCTCATTTTTTTTCCCCCTCAGTATGCCTTCGATAAATCGAGTTCTTTGTGGTGTCTTGCAAATCCGATGATTTTTTGTTCTATTTCATTAAAAAATGCCGATGGGATTTTGATGGGGCTTACATTACATCTGTATAATGCTTTAGGCAATAAGATCATTTTAACTTTGTTGATTTTTCCAATTGGAGAATAAGGAATATCTTCTTCAATTTCTTTTAATAGGGTCTTCTCATAGTTTTCATTATATAGGTCCTTCACATGTTTTATTAGATTTATTCCAAGGTATTTTATTGTCCTTCTTGCAATTGCAAAAGGAATGATTTTCCACATCTTTTTCTGACCATTCGTTAATATAGTATAAGAACACTATGGATTTTTGAACATTGATTTTGTATTCAGTATCTTTACTGTATTTGCTTATTGTCTAGGAGTGTTCTTGTGTAGTGTTTAGGGTTTTTTTTTATATAGAGAATCATGTCATGCGCAAATACTGACTGTTTGACTTCTTTGTTTCCTTCTTGGATGCCTTTTATATCTTTTTCTTGCCTGATTATACTCACTGGGACCTCCAATGTTCTATTGAATAACTGAGGAGATAGTGGACAGTCTTGCCTTGTTCCTCATCTTAGAAGGAAATTTTTTAGTTTTTCACCATTCGGTATAATGTTGGCAGAGTACTTGTCATATATAGCCTTTATATATTTAGGTATTTCCTTTCTATTTTAATTTTGTTCAGTGTTTTGATCATAAATGGATGCTGTATCTTGTCAAAGGCTTTTCCACATCTATTGATATGATCATATGATCTTATTTTTTAATTTGGTTACATGGTGTATCACATTATTTGATTTGTGTCTGTCGATGCATCCCTTTTCCCCTGGGATGCAGCCCACTTGATCGTGATGTATAATCTTTTTAATATGTTGCTGTATTCGCTTTGTTAGCATCTTATTTAGGATTTTTGCATCTGTGTTCATGACAGATATTGGTTTTTAGTTTTTGTGTGTATGTGTGTGATCCTTACCAGGTTTTTGTATCAGGGTAATATTGGCCTCATTAAAAAGGTTGGGAAATATTGCCTCCTCTTCAAATTTTTGGAAGTGTTTGAGAAGAATAGGCATTAAATCTTCTTTGAATGTTTGGTAGAATTCATTGGGGAGCTAGTGTTGGTACATTCTTTGAAGCAAGTCAGCACTTTAACAAAGTACAGAAAGGAATTGTAGTTCTTGCCTGTAATTTGGGTTATACATTTTTGATTAGAGCAAGTTCTTAGCCTCATTGTTTTTGACATGACTGATGCTCAATCTCAGTCTGACATAACTGCAGATCTGTTGTGACCTGTCCTGTTTTCAGTACCAAAGAGCTGGTGGGATACAATCTTCACATCTGTGTTCTTGAGCTTACCATCGGCCTAGAATGCACAAGCAGGTAGTCATACAGTGGCCACTTTTTTGTAGTTTGTAGTAGCGGTACTCTAACAGCTTTCTTATATCGTCTTACTATTTTGAGAAGTGCAGGGAGCTAAAGCTCCCCAAATTCAAAAGAGTGCATGGTTTATCTCAGGAGGCCTGCTTGCATAAAAAAGAAAAGGCTGGTTCTGTTGAATTTCAGGAAGAAGAAGGTTAAGTATAGCCTAAGGGAGTGTCGAAGGGAGTGTCAATTGCACCTGGATCTTCAGGATGTTACTTTTGTGTTGTTTTGGAATGCAAAAAGAAACAGATTGTGTTTAAAAGGAGGTTAAGAAATAAACTCGGAGAGGCAGTTGTGAGATCTGCTCTCCCTCCTGCACCCTGTCTGTCTTCTCTTTTTTCTCAGTCCCCGCTCCCCCATTCAGGTACCCGGTTTGACTTGGTCGGCTGGCTTCCGACAGAGAAGGATAACAGAAGACACTGTGTGTGGCGTGTAGTGTGAAAGTGTAATTTGAAGAGAAGTCATTCCGGTGAGGATGTGCTAGGAATCTGTGTCTTCAGAAGCGCCGTTTCATAAACGAACAGTAAATGTTTAGTAATGCATGTGGACATTGAACTTGTTCTGAAATATGTTTAGCACTGACCATCTTTTGGAGCATTTAGGCTGTTATCCAAATATTCTTACTTCAGAAGTTAGACTATTCTGATGAATGATATTTGAGACAAAGGCTTTGAAAAGAGCCTTTGTAAGCCTCTGTTCAGAAATGGTGCTCCGTACACATCCTTTATGCTAAAAGATATACAGATATTTTAATGGACTGCAGTTCTAAGAGGCGACCTGATAACTGTAGTTTCTGAAACAGAGTCGGAATCTTCCAACAAGTACAAAGTGTGAAAGTAATACTGGAAACCTGGCAGTTTTCATTGTGAAAATTTGTATTAAACGGTTCAGGAATCCGTTTTTTGGAAGGTAGCGTATATACTGAAAAGATAATAGATTGCAATGATTAAAAATATATTATGGTGTTTCAATACTTTGGTACACATGTTGCCATTAAGAGGAGATAGAAATACTACAAACATTAGAGAAAGTATGCAGCACATGCAAAGGAAACTAGTATTTGAATGCCTGATTTCTGTATCCAGAAATAGAATCAACGATTTGGTGCTAGTATTGGTATATGCTGTGGAATAAGTCAGACCTCTAACAATGTACAGGAAAAAAATGAAATTCTTGCTTGTAATATGGATTATACATTTTTGAATTGTGCAAGTAGTTAGCCTCGTTAATTTTGACATAGTATTACTCAATCTCAGTATGACATAACTGTTGATCTGTTTGGACACATCCTGTTTTCAGTACCAAAGAGCTGGTGGGAAACTGTCTTGATATCCATGCTCTTGAACTTGCTATCTGCCTAGAATGCAGAAGCAGGTAGTAATATATTGCCCACTTGCTTATAGTTGGTAGTATTAGCACACTAACAGCTTTTCTATACAGATTTTATGTGCCAAGGAAATGCCACTGTGTGTCTCGTGTAGTTTCGAAGGGTAATTTGTAGAGAAATCCCTGTGATGTGGTGTGCCTGGACTCTGTGTTCTCAGAAGTACCCATCCATTCAAGAACCCTAAATGATTTGTACTGTATGTGGAAATTGAAACCGACTTCCAAAGATGTTTAAAGGGACACTGTCCAACTTTTGGAGCATTTCTGCTGGGATCCATATATGCTTAGTTTAGAGGTTAAATCACTCTGACGGATTTTGTTTGAGGCAAAGGCTTGGAAAAGAGATGCTTTCACTCTCTAAGCTTCTTTTTAGAAACCGTACTCCATAGATATCATTTACACTAAGTGATATACAGATATTTTGAATGGGCTGCAGTCTTGTTCTAAATAGCAACTTTAAGATTGTAGTTTCAGAAGCAAAGTTGGAATCTTCCAGCAACTACAAAGTGTGTAATTAATACTGGAAACATGGCAGTATTCATTGTGGAAATTCGTATGAAGCAGGTTCAAGCATCCATGTTTTGGGAGAGAGTGTTAATGCCGAAAGGACTTTAGACTGCAGCGAAAAACAACATGGTATGGTGGTTCAATACTTCAGTTCACATGTTGCCATTATGAATAGAAAGAATTATTATAAACCTAGAGAAATTATGCAGCACATTCAAAGGAAACTCGTTGTTGAATACCTTCCTTCTGTAATCCAGAAGGGCTGTCAAAGATTTGTGCTACTATCTGTGTGTGCTGTGAAGTAAGTCAGCTCTCTAAGAGTATACAGTAAGGAATTGCAATTCTTGCCTGTAATTCAGGTAATACATTTTGGATCTCAGCAAGATCTTAACTGCATTGTTATTACATGAGTGAGGTTCAATTTCCATCTGACAGAACTGTAGATCTGTTTTGATGTTTCCTATTTTCAGTACCAAAGTGCTGGTGGGAAACTGTCTTGACATCCATGCACTTGAGCTTGCCATCTGCCTCGATTGCATGAGCAGGTAGTATTACATTGCAGTTTTGTTATAGTTTGTAGTAGTGGCACCCTACCACCTTTCCTATACAGTCTATCTTTGTGAAGGAAAACAGAAAGTCACTCTGGGTGATGTGCAATGTCGAAGGGCAAGTTGAAGAGACATCATTCTGTTGAGTATGTGCTTAAAATCTGTGTCCTCAGAAGCGGCGTACATACATGAACACTGCATATTTTGTAATGCATGTGGAAATTAAAACCGTATCCAAAGATGTTTAGTGGGACACTGACCAACTTTAGGAGAATTTAGGCTGTCATCTAAATATGCGTAATTCAGAAGTCAGATCATGCTGATGAGTAATGTTTGAGGTAAATGTTTAAAAAGAGTCGCTTCCTGTCTGTAAGCTTCCGTTCAGATACCCTGCTCCGTACTCATCCTTTATGCTAAGTAATATACAGGTATTTCTAATGGGCTGCTGTATTGTTCTAAGTAGCGACTTGATAACGGTAGATTCTTAAGAATAGTTGGAATCTTCCAACAAGTACAAAGTGTGAAATTAATACTGGCAACCGTGCAATTTTCATTGTGGAACTTCGTATGGAGCGTGTTCAGGCTTCTGTTTTTTGGAGGAGAGCGTATATGCTGAGAAGACATTAGACTGCTGCGATTAACAACATGGGATGGTGTTTTGATACTTCGGTTCACATGTTGCCATTAAGAAGACATAGAAATACTATAAACTTTAGAAAAATTATTCAGCGCATTCAAAGGAATGTAGTATTGGAATACCTGATTTCTGTCATCCAGAAGTACAGTCAAAGATGTGCTGCTCTTTTGGCATATTCTCTAAAGTAAATTGTGACGCTAACAATGTACAGAGAGGAATTGCAGTTCTTGCCTTTATTTGGGTAATACATTTTTGTTTTCAGCACGTTCTTAGTCACGTTTTTTTGGCCTGAGTGATGCTCACTCTCAGTGTGATATAACTGTACATCTGTTTTGACGTGTCCTGTTTTCAGTACCAAAGAGCTGATGGGAAACAGTCTTGACGTCCATGCTCTATGTTTGTCACATGCCTAGAATGCACGAACAGGTAGCAATACAGTGGCAGCTTGTTTGTTCTTTGCAGTAGCGGCACACTCACTGCTTTCCTATACAGTCTTTTTTTTTTTTGCCAAGGACAACAGAAAGCCACGGTGTGTGGTGTGTAGTGTCGAAGGGTAATTTGAAGAGAAATCATTCTGTTGAATATGTGCTTTGAATCTGTGTCCTCAGAAGCGCCGTTCTACACACAACTCTGTATACATTGTAAGGCATATAGAAATTGAAACTGTGTGCAAAGATGTTTATTGGGACACTGACCAACTTTTGGAGCATTTAGGCTGAGATTCAGATATGCTTAGTTCAGAAGTTAGATCACACTGATGATTAATATTTGAGGCTAAGGTTTCAAAAGAGCCACTTCACCCTGTAAGCTTCTGTTTAGAAACCGTTCTTGTACTCACCCTTTATGGTAAGTGATATACAGGTATTTACAATGGGCTGCAGTCTGATTCTAAATAGTCACTTGAAAACTGTGGTTTCTGAAGCAAAGTTAAACTCTTCCAACATCTACAGACGTGTGAAATTAACACTAGAAACCTGGCAGATTTCATTATGGAAATTCGTATGAAGCAGGTTCAGGCATCCATTTTTGGGAAGAGAGTGTACATGCTGAAAAGTCATTAATCTGCTGCGATTGACAACACGGTATTGTGTTTCCATACTTCGGTTCACATGCTGCCATGAAGAGGACATAGAAATACTATAAACTTTAGAGAAAGTATGCAGCACATGCTAAGGCAGCTAGTATTTGATTGCCTCATTTCTGTCATCCAGAAGTGCAATGAAAGATTTCTGGTTAGTATTGCCATATTCTTTGAAGTAAGTCGAGATGCTAACAAAATACAGAGAGCAATTAGGGTAATACATTTTTGTTTTCAGAACGTTCTTAGCTGTGTTTTTTTTGACATGAGTGACGTTCACTCTCAGTATGACATAATTGCAGATCTGTTTTGACATGTCCTGTTTTCACTACCAAGTAGATGGTGCGAAAGAGTCTTTACATCGATGCTCTTGAGATTGCCATCTCCTTAGAATGCACTAGCAGGTAGTAATACAGTGGCAGTTTATTTATAGTTTGTAGTAGCGACACACTAACAGCTTTCCTATACATTCCTTCTTCTTTGCTGAGGACTACAGAAAGCCACAGTGTGTGGTGTGTAGTGTCAAAGGGTAATTTGAAGATAAATCCTTCTGTAGAGTATGTACTTGGATTCTGTGTCCTCAGAAGTGCTGTTCCATATATGGACACAGTAAGTTTTTAATGCATGTGGAAATTAAAACCATATCTAAAGACGTTGAGAGGGACGCTGACCAACTTTTGGAGCACTTATTTTGGGATCCAAATATGGTTAGATCAGAAGTTAGATCATGCTGATGAGTAATGTTTGATGCAAAAATTTCAAAAGAGCTGCTTCTTCTGTGCAAGCTGCTGTTCAGAAACACTTCTCCGTACTCATCTTTTCTGCTAAGCAATATCGAGTTATTTTAAATGGACTGCAGCATTCTTCTAAGAAGCGACTTGATAACTGTTGGTTCTGAAGTAAAGTTGGAATCTTTTAATAACTACAAAGTGTGAAATTAATACTGGAAACTGGGCCGTTTTCATTGTGGAAATTCGTATGAAGCAGGTTCAGGCATCTGATTTTTGGGGAGAGCGTATATGCAGAAAAGACATTAGACTGCAGCGATTAACAATGTGGTATGGTGTTTTGATACTTCGGTTCACATGTTGCCATTAAGAAGACATAGAAATACTATAAACTTTAGAGAAAGTATGCAGGGCATGCCAAGGAAAGTAGTATTGGAATATCTGATTTCTGTCATCCAGAAGTGCAGTCAAAGATATGCTGCTCTTTTGGCATACTCTCTAAAGTAATTTGGGATGCTAACAATGTACATAGAGGAATTGCAGTTCTTGCCTTTAATTTGGGGAATACATTTTTGTTTTCAGCACATTCAAGTCGCTATTTTTTTGGCATGAGTGATGTTCACTCTCAGTGTGACATAGCTCTAGATCTGTTTTGATGTAGAGCTGGTGTTTTCAGCACCGAATAGAGGGTGAGAAAGAGTCTTGACATCCATGCTCTATATTTGTCATCTGACTAGAATGCACGAGCAGGTATTAATACAGTGACAGCTTTGTAGATTTTAAGAGTGGCACACAATCAGCTTTCCTATACAGTCTATCTTCGCCAAGAAAAACAAAAAGCCACTGTTTGTAGCATAAAGTGTCTAAGGGTAATTTGAAGAGAAATCCCTCTGGTTTGGTATGCTTGGAATCTGTGTTCCCAGAAGCGCCATACCATACACGAACACTAAATGTTTTCTAATGCATGTGGACATTGAAACCATCTCCCAAAGATGTTTCAGAGGGACCCTGACTATCTGATGGAGTATTTAGGTGGGAATCCAGATATGATTGATGGTAAAGTTAGATCACTCTGTTGAATAATGTTTGCAGCATAAGCTTTGAAAAGAGCCATTTCACTCTGTAAGCTTCTGTTGAGAAATGGTACTCTGTATGCATCTTTTATACTAAGTGATATTTTTAATGGGCTTCCGTATTGCTTCATTAGCTGGTCAGAGTCCCTTGGAAACATCTTTGGGAGACAGTTTCTATTTCCATATGCATTACAAAACATTTACTCTTCATTTATGGTACAGCGCTTCAGAGGATATAGATTTGAAGCACATGCTCACCTGAAGGATTTCTCTTCAAATTAATCTTCAACACTATAAGCTACACACAGTAGCTTACTGTTTTCCTTGACTACAGAGAACGACTCTTTGGAAAGTTGTTAGTGTTCTGCTATTACAAACAAGAAACAAGCTTCCAATATATGACTACATGCTCTGTGCATTCTACACAGATGGCAAGCTCAAGAGCATGGATATCAAGATGGTTTCGCACCACCTCTTTGGTACTGAAAACAGGAAACGTCAAAACTGATCTACAGTTATGTCAGACTAGTATTAATCATGGCTCATGAAAAAGCAACGGGGGTAAGAACTTGCTCAAGTCAAACAGTGTGACCCGAATTACAGGCAAGAGCGGCAGTTTCTTTCTGCACATTGTTAAAGTACCGACTTACTTCACAGCATACACCAACCAAATCTAGCACCAACTCGTTGACTGCACCTCTGGATTACAGAAGTCAGGCATTCAAAACGAGTTTCCTTTGTATGTGCTGCATACTTTCTCCAAAGTTAAGAAGAGTTTCTAACTCACCTTAATGACAACATGTGAACGAAAGTATTGAAACAGTATATCACGTTGTTAATCACTGCAGTCTAATGTCTTTTTCACATGTACACTCCCTTCCGAAAAACTGATGCCTGAACCAGTTTCATACAAATTTTCACAATGATATCTTCCAGGTCTCCAGTCCTAACTTCACACTTTGTAGTTGTTGGAAGATTTCAACTTTGCTTCAGAAATGACACTTATCAAGTCGCTACTTTGAACAATACTGCAGCCCATTCAAAATACCTGATTATCACTCAGCATAAAGGATGGGTACGGAGCACTGTTTCTAAACAGAAGCTTACAGAGTAAAAGCAGCTCTTTTCATATCTTTGCCTCAAACATTACACATTAGAGTGTTCTAACTTCTCAATTAAGCATATTTGCATCCAAGCCTAATGCTCCATCAGATGGCCAGTGTCCCTCTAACATCTTTGTTAAACGGTTTCAATTTCCACATGCATTACAAAACATATTGTGTTCATGTATGGAATGGTGCTTCTGAGGTCACAGATTCAAAGCACATACTCAAAAGAATGATTTCTCTTCAAGTTACCCTTGAACACTACACACCACATACTTTGGCTTTCTGTTTTCCTTGGCAAAGAAGAAAGACCCTGTAGGATAGCTCTTACTGGGCCACTACAACAAACTACGCACAAGCTGCCACTGTATTACTACCTGCTTGTGCATTCTAGACAGACGGCAACCTCAAGAGCATGGATGGCAAGACTGTTTCCCACCAGCTACTTGGTACTGAGAACAGGACATGTCAAAAATATCTACAGTTATGTCACACTGGGATTGAGCATCGGTCATGTCAAAAAAAAAAATGGGACTAAGAACTGGCTGAAATCAAAAATTTATAACACGAATTACAATCAAGAATTGCAGTTCCTTTTTGTACATTGTTAGAATGCCAACTTATTTCACAACATATGCCAATACTCACACCAAATCGTTGACTGCATGTCTGGATACTGAAATCAAGCATTCAATTTATACTTTCCTTTGCATGTACTGCATTCTTTCTCTAAAGTTTATAGTATTTCTATCTACTTTAATGACAACACGTGAACCAAAGTATTGAATCACTATGCCATATTGTTAATCGCTACAGTCTAATGGCTTTTCAGCATATGCGCTCTCTTCCAAAAAACAGCTGCCTGAAACATCTATACGAATTTCCACAATGAAATCTGCCAGGTTTCCAGTATTAATTTCACACTTTGTAGTTGTTGGAAGATTCCATCTTTCCTTCATAAACTAGGTTTCTACTCATCTTTTAGAACAAGGCTGCAGCCTATTCAAAAGATCTGTCACTTAGTATAAAGGATAAGTATGGAGTATGGTTTCTAAACAGAAAATTACATGTGAAAGTGGCATTTTTCAAAGCCTTTACATCGAACATAAATCGTCTGACTTACCTACCTCTGAACTAAGGATAATTGGATCCCAGCATAAATGTTCCAAAAGTTAGTCAGTGTCCCTCTAAACTTCTTTGGGAGACGGCTTAAAATTCCACATGTATTACAATATATTTATGGCTCGTGTCTGGAATGGCGCTTCTGAGAACACAGATTCCAAGCACACCTTGCAAGAGGGATTTCTCTACAAATTACCCTTCGATACTACATATTACATACAGTGGCTTTCTATTTTTCTTGATAAAGAAATAATGTATAGGAAAGCTGTTAATGTGCTGGAATTACAAACTGCAAACAAGCTGCCACTGTATTACTACCTGCCCATGCAATCTAGGCAGACGGCAACCTCAAGAACATTGATGTCTAGACAGTTTCCCACCACTTCTTGGTACTGAAAAGAGGAAACGGCAAAACAGATCTACAGTTATGTCACACTGAGAGTGAGCATCACTCATGTCAAAAAAAAAAAAAAAAGTGGCTCAGAATGTGCTGAAATCAAAAATGTATAACCGGAATTACAGGCAAGAACTGCAATTTCTTTCTGTACATTGTTAGTGTCTCAACTTACTTCAAAGTATACCAATACGAGCACCACATTATGACTGTACTTCTAGATGACAGAAGTCAGGCATTCAAATACTAGTTTCCTTTGCATGTGCTCCATACTTCCTATAAAGTTTATAATATTTCTATATTTTCTTAATGGCAACATGTGAACTGAAGTATTGAAACACCATTCCTCATTTTTAATCGCTGCTGTCTATAGTCATTTCAGCATTAACACTCCTTTCTAAAACACGGATGCCTAAACCTGCTTTATACGAATTTCGACAATGAAATCTGCTTGGTTTCCAGCATTAATTACACACTTTGCAGTTGTTAGAAGATTCCAACCCTGCTTCTGAAACTACAAACTTCAAATCGCTATTTAGAACAATACTGCAGCCCATTGAAAATATATATATATATATCACTTAGTGTAAACGATGTCTGTGGAGTACGGTTTCTAAAAAGAAGCTTACAGAGTGAAAGTGGCTCTTTTTAAAGCCTTCACCTCATAATTCATCAGAGAGATTTAACCTCTGAACCAAGCATATTTGGAACCCAGCGTAAATGATCCAAAAGTTAATCGGAGTCTCTCTAAACATCTTTGGAAGTCGATTTCAATTTCCACATACAATACAAAACATTTAGGGTTCGTGTATGGAAGGCACTTCGGAAAACACATAGTCCAGGCACACCTCACAAGAGGAATTTCTCTACAAATTACCCGTCGACACTAACGCGACACACAGGGGCTTTCTGTTTTCCTTGGCACATAAAGACTGTATAGGAAAGCTGTTAGTGTGCTGCTACTACAAACTACAAACAAGCTACCACTCTATTACTACCTGCTCATGCATTCTAGACAGATGGCAAGAACAAGGGCATGGAAATCAAACAGTTTCCCACCAGCTCTATGGTGCTGAAAACAGGAGACGTCACACATATGTAAAGTTATGTCACACGGGATTCAGCACCACTCATGCCAAAAATAATGGGACTAGATTCTGGCTCCAATAAAATGTCTATAACCTGAATTACAAGCAAGAATTGCAATTTCTTTCTGTGCATTGTTAGAGCACCGACTTATTTCACAGCATATACCAATACTAGCACCAAATTGTTGACTGCATTTCTGGATAAAGAAATCAGGCATTCAAATACTAGTTACTTTTGCATGTGCTGCATACTTTCTCTAAAGTTTATAGTATATCTACCTCTTCTTAATGGCAACATGTGAATCGAAGTATTGAACCACTATACCAAGTTGTTAATTACTGCAGTCTAATGTCTTTTCAGCATATACGCACTCTTCCAAAAAACAGATGCATGAACCTACTTCATACGAATTTCCACAATGAAAACTGCCATGTTTGTAGTATTACACACTTTGTACTTGCTGGAGATTCCAGCTTTGCTTCAGAAACTACAGTTTCAAGTCGCTGTTTAGATCAAGGCTGAAGCCCATTCAAAATATCTGTATATCACTCAATATAAACGATGAGTACGGACGACGTTTATAAACAGAAGCTTACAGTGTGAAGACCTTTTCCTCAAAAAAAAATTTGTCAGAGTGATCTAACCTCTGAACTAAGCATATTTGGATCCCAGCAGCAATGCTCCAAAAGTTGGTCAGTGTCCCTCTAAATATCTTTGGGAAACAGTTTCAATTTCCACAGGCATTACAAGACATTTAGGGTTCGTGTCTGGAACGGCGCTTCTGAGAACACAGATTCCTAGGACACCTCACGAGAGGGATTTCTCTACAAATTACCCTTCGATACTACATACCACACACAATGGCTTTCTGCTTTCCTTGGCAAAGAGAGATTGTATAGGAAAGCTGTCATGTTGCCGCTACTACAAATTACAAACAGCCTGCCGCTCTCAGTACCTGCTTGTGCATTCTAGGAAGATGTAAAGAAGAAGAGCATGGATTTCAAACAGTCACCCACCAGCTCTATGGTATTGAAAACAAAACACGTCAAACAGAAGTAATGTCACAACAGGATTGAAAATCACTGATGTCGAAAACAACAGGACCGAAACTGGCTCAAATAAAAAATGTATAACCTGAATGACAAGCAAGAATTTCAATACCTTTCTGTACAATGTTAGAGGGCCGACTTCTTTCACAACACATACCAATACTAGCACCAAATCGTTGACTGCACTTTTGGATACAGAAATCAAGCATTCAAATGCTACTTCCTTTTCATGTACTACATACTTTTTCTATCATCTATGTCTTTTTTGTCCTCTTCTCATTCGTTTTAATCATCAGTCTAAACACAAGTCCTCTTCCAAAGCTAATTCATTTTTCATCCCCAGGAACTTTGGTAAGTCCAATTAATCAATATTGTTCCTATTTCCCTCTCTCTTGATATCTTGTGCCTACTTAGACTGGTATGTAATATCTTGAAGATTATTGCAGACAAACAATTGAAGAGGAATCATATTAATGCCGCTGCTTTCAATTTTCAAAGTCTATTCTCAGTGATTTACAGTACATGCATTCTATCAACATTCCCTGTTAGAGATTGCTACGTTTATGTTTTAGTAAAATGCACAAGGCACTGGGATAGTCTAGCCAGTCCAGCATCTCAGTTTAACTAATGAAAGACTCCTATCAGATGATATTCCATAAATGTTAAGATATACATGAGATTAAAGGGCAAGAGGTAAAGAATAATTTTATCAAATATATTTACTAAAAAGCGTTATAACTCAGATGATTTACCAATGGCACAATTCAAATTAAAAATTCCCTTTATGGAAGAGTAGAGAAAAAGCAGGTGCCTAAAAATTTAATGTAATGAATTGTTCAAGTTACCCAAATTTCATGTCAGACTGGCATAGGTTCCACACACATCTTTGATCTTTACTAACCTCTCTAAGCTTTAGAATCTTCAACATTATATATCAGGATAAATCTTACTACACCTCTTATAGTTTTTGAAATTTTCAAACAAAACGATATCTGCAAAGTACTTAACTTATTAGAAGGACACCCAGTTTACAAAGCTACAATTATTATGACTATTTTCATTGTTATTACGAGCTATGACATGTTCGACATTTACAAATATAGCAATCACATACGAAAAATGCTTCATTTCTTCCTATTGATTATTGTAGATAGGATTCCATGTGTTTTTCTCTAAGTTCTTTGCGTAACCAATGGTTATAGTTTGGGACATATTAGAAAAGCAATTACACCTTTCAGAGTCTTTAAATTTGACTACCCTGATCTTTTTGACAGTCAGACAATGAATAAACAAAAGGAAGAGAGTATTCTTCCCCAATTCTTTTAAGCATCTATTTTGAAAAGGAGAAAGTATGACAAAATGTAATACTTGATTAAGTTTTGACACTATTGGAAAATTTGTATTTTATACTGTCTTGGTACTTTAGGAGAGAAAATGCAAACTCTTTCTGTAGATGGGACGATAATGCCCCTATTCTATGATATGGAGTGAATTGGTCATTCCCAACTGTACTTGGAATGGTTATTTGGTTGGAAGCACACTCAAAAGAACTTTTCAAAAGAATATTTGGTGGCTTTCACAAAGGAAAGTTGAATAGAGGCTAAGGATAAGCGTTAGCCATCTTGTTTGGGGAAACAGTGCCACGGAGACACCTGAGATCATGTACCTAAAGCACAAGGGTCAAGCGTCTTGAAGGGGAGCATCTGATTATCCTGGGTTAAGACATACATGTAACCTCGCCAAGGGTGGACTGCAGAGCACTGTGATTGACAGTGGCACTAAGAGCATAAGGCATATTGAGGCACGGTAACCCAAGGGAGGAAAAATGGTGTTCTGTGTCCAAAATAAGGGAGGAAAGGATGATTGGCAGTCAAACCAAGATATTCTATTTTACCATTTCAAAAACTGATTTAGACCACAAAAGTGGTTGACCAAAATATTGAAGTGAGAAGTGTTAGAACAGAGAAATCAAAAAGTGAAATGGAGTTGACCAAAATATTTAAGTGAGCAGCGTGGGCACAGTTGTGGAGGACTGGAATATATCTTAAAAATTATAGTGCTAGATTTCTATCATAACGAAAATTTTATTTTTCTTTTTACTATTGATTTCAATCAGCTTCTAGAACAGCCCACAGAATTCAGGGGACACTTCCTTGCATTTACTAACTAATGATGCACTAAAGGATGTGATAAAGGATACAGATGAATAGCCAGATGACGAGATACATAAGGTTAGACTGGGAAGCATTCCAGTGTAAGAGCTTCTGTTTACATAGAGTTTAGGTGCACCATCCTCCTGATATGTGGATATATTCACGAATCTGGAAGCTTTCCAAACAGCATATGTTAGAGATTTTTATTTAGGCTTCATCACATAGGCAGGATTGATTATTAATTCCATTTTCAGCTATTTTCCCTCTCCGTAGAGTGGGGTATAGAAATGAAGGTTTAAAGCTTCTAAATCATGACTGGTTCTTTCTGTAAACTGTACCTATCCTGAAGCCCACCAAGGATTCCTATGACCCTAGAAATGCTCTGGGATTCAGGAGCTCAGTATCAGATGTTCCTATCACTCAAGAAGTTCGTAAGGTTAGGAGCTATGTATTAGGAATTAGGGTCACAGACTAAATGTTAGAACAAATGTTCTCCTGTCACCTCTATTTACAAGGGACTTTAGGAACTCTGTGTCATAAATGAGGACATTAATCATTTTGGACCAGGGCCTCTCCCCTATAATCTCATTGAAACTTAATTACTTTATAATCTCAAGAAAGAAGGCCATAATATTCCTTTCTGGTTGTGTGTGTGTTTGTGAGTGTGAGTGTCATGGTATGTATGACGATTCAAGACTGCCTACGTGCTATGACTCACTTCAGTCAATTAACCTTTTCAAAAGCTCAGTAAATTGTATATCCAAGATTCAGTCTTTTGTCGTTGCCTTTGGCTCATATTTCTTTTTTATTTACTTATATATTATTTGAAATTTATCAATCATTGCTGCTATGTAACAAAACAACTTTGGGCTTAAAATATACTTCTGTTTTTAATGATATGTCAAAAATGCACAATGTGTTTATTGTTTTGTTTGAACATATTTTTTGTCTCAGCTTTGGTTCTGCATTTCAAGATAAAACAATTTTTATAGGCTTGTAATTTCAGAATATTTTTACATCCATCATTTTATAGTGTGTGTCTGATTTCCTCCAATACTATTGAATTTTCTAAATGAGTTTTCTGTAAGTTTGTAGTCTTGCCATGTAAACCAAAGTATGGGCATTTAATAAGCCACTTTTGCGATGTTTTCCAATAGTGTTTATTACTACTTAAATTCTTCTTTTTACAGTAAAAATATTTGTGCTTTCTACTCTATTCTTTGATATTCCCTATTCAGTCACCCATATGAAATCAATTTTATTTTATAACTCAGTACTAGGGCTTCTTTTAATTCCATGGCATTGATATTCTTTCTCTTTCTGATACTCATAATGATGATGGTGATGATGATGATGATGATGATGATGGTGATGATATTACTAACACTTTCTACATTATGAGTTAGTAAGCTTCAAGTCAGTCTTATTTGAAATCGTGAAGCTAGCATGTATTTAATGCCTTTCATGTGTTTGCTCCTTTAATCTAATTAGTTATATATGATTACTAGGTTATTGAGGAGAATCTTTAGCTCAAAATGGGTAAGTGACCTGTGTAAGGTCACACCGCATACATGGAGAATTACTGGTGTTAGGCTCTGGTTTGAGGATTTTCTTAAAATTTTTTATTGCCTATAAGCGAGATCATACAGCATTTACTTTTCTTTCTCTCTCTTATTTCTCTTAGCACAGTGCCCTCCAGATTCATCCAAGTTGTTCTCCCTGCTCTCCATTTTCTAGATTAGGTACTGTATCTTGAAGACATTCTTTTGTTTTGTGACTAAATGTGACACCCAACAATATAGGACATTTCTTAAAGTGGATAAAGGTAAATTCAAGACAAATGAAAGGTCATTCTTTTTCACACTGTTCACGAAGGAGATTAATGATTCCATTCTAATAAAATTTAATTACATGTATTAAATATTGAGTCAAGTATTTTTAAAATCAAGAGGAAAAACTAACACACAATCCAAATTGAAAAAAGTTAAAGACAAGAAGAGCTACTAAATTTAAGAAACTTAGAGAAGTACATAAGTTTAATATATATATTTATCATGATTAATGTTATTACGCATATAAAGTTAAAGGTACGCAAACCCGCAGATAAAATTTTTATCAAAGGATTTAGAGAAATATTTAAGAATATACTATAACTACCTTTCCATAATTGTACTTGCTTTCATAAATTATGGCATGGAAATGCTATCATAATTTTTATTCCATGGTTTAATTAAAGCACTGAATTAAATCTGATTAAATTCTATACTCGTCTTATAGGAAATATAGATGTAACCTTAATCATATGGAAGAATGGTATCTAATATTATAATAATGTTGTTTGTGAGATGAATATATTATTAAAAAGCTTGAAAAACTTCAAATCAATTGTTAAAGTTGGATGAAATACTTTATTGGAATTTTACAATCATCAACTATTAAGAATGGAAATATTTATCAAGATGTTTCTATAGTTGTTAGTTTTAGAGATTTTTCATAATGGCAAAATTGATATTTTAAGTAATGATTTTACTGTACTCTCTCTGAAGTTTATAAAATGTGTATATCTAATATCTTTATTATTCATGGTAGCCAAGACATGGAACTAACTAAAATGCCCTTCGATAGATGATTGGCTAAAGAAGATGTGGTACATAATTCCAATGGGATATTACTCAGTTATGAGAAAAGGTGAAATACTGCCATTTGCGAAAACATGGATGGACCTGGAATAGTTCTCGTATGCTAATAGAATAAGCCAGACAGGAAAAGTTGAAAATCATAGCATTTAACTCTTGTAGGATGTAAAACTGAAACAAAAAGACGAACAAGCAAAGCGAACAAATCTGATAGACACAGACAACAGTTTAGTGGTTTCTGGAGGTAAAGGGCCTCAAATGTACAGTGACACAAGATTTGACTTTGGGTGGTAAGCACACAATGCAATATGCGGATGAAGTATTATCAGTTGTACAGCTGAAAAGTATATATTCTTATTAACTAGTGTCCCCTAAATAAATTCAATATCAAAAAAATAAAATGTGTATGTATATCTATTGTTTATGGCAGTCTCTCTTACTTCATAAGTTGTTTTTGTATTTGTGTCACTTTTGTGTACTTAGTAATGTGTGCAAACTATTCGTAAACAGAGTTGAGTTATATCTTTAAAATGATTAGAGTACAATATTTAGTGCCTATTAAATCAAGTGAAATTAATTACCAGGACATCGTAATTCAAAGAAATAACAACAACTTAATAATATTGTTCCCGCAGCATCATTATAAGTGTCCTCTGTGGAGTTTGCAGTATTAGACGTGCAATTTAGGAATGACTATTTTATTTAAGTGATTTCCATTGTTTTAGAAAAAAATCGAGTACAATAAGTATTTATCCCAGTGCATTTCTTAGCATAAATAACCACCAATAAAAATATATTGCGTCTTATCCTCTATGTAATACAGCAAAAGTATATTCTGAGATTCAGGATGAAAATGATCATCCTCTAGTGGTTCAGAAAAATTTCTACAATTGGAGGTATACTGAGGATGCAAAAATGTTTCTTCTGTGCTAAGAGGTAAGGTATTAGCAAGTTTATTAGGACACAAAACTAAGGTAAAAGCGATGGGCTTAAATTGTGCAGAGAAACTATATCCATGTAGTTTGGATTAACTGAGGACTCATTCCTGCTTAAACAAAAACGTGAAACTTGGAGATATGTGAGTTGAATTAGCTGAACTAAATACAGGTTAATTACAAGGTGAATACTCAGCAAATTTGGGGGCTTTATTTTACTACAGAAATAAAAGCAAATTTTTATGAAGTGTTATACTGAATAAAATATATAAAATGTGTGTTTTCCTCCTAGATTTGTATGCCTCTGACAGCTTTTATTGAGGGTAACTCCAAAGACCCTCACAATGGAGTTGCTAGTGAGAGATATAAAGCTGGCAGTTTCTAATAGAAGAAATAATGCAATATGTTCTGAAGCTAGTTTTTCAACAATACTTTTTAAAATACAAATTGCTAGGTACATGGATATAAGTCAATTAATTAATGTTTGTAAATTAAGTTTATTGTGGCAACATTGGTTAACATAATTCTATAATTTTCACGTGTATTATTTGACATCTATATATTCTATTGTGTGACTACCACCCAACATCCGGTTTCCTTCAGCTACCATATATTTGATCCCCTTTAACCACTTCACCCTCCCTCTACCCCCTTATAGTTAAGCTCCTTTACCTCGTCTACCTCAACCCTCCTCCCCGACCCCCTACCCTTTGGTAACCACTAGTCCATTGTCCATGACCCTAAGGGTCTATTTATTTGTCCTGTTCCTTTGTTGCTTTTAGGTTTATATGCCACATATAAGTAACATCACATCATTTTCAACTTTTTTCTGTCTGGCTTATTTTGCTTAGTATGATTATTTCAAGGTGCATCCATATTGTTTCAAATGGCAGTATTTCATTTCTTTTTATGGCTGAGCGATATTGCATTGCATATCTGTGCCACAGATTTTTAACTAATCCTGTATCATGGGGCACTTTGGTAACTTCCAAGTCCTGGTCAGGGTGAATAATGCTGCTATGAACATCGGTGTGCAAATATCTTTCGAATATGGGATTTCAAGTTTGGGGGGTAAATAGCCAGTAGATGAATGGCTGGATCATATAGGAGATCAATTCCTAGTTATTTGAGGAAACTTCACATACTTTTCCATAATGGCTGTATCAATTTGCCGTCCCACCAGCAGTGTATGAGGGTTCCTATTTCTCCACAAGCTAACCAAACTTTGTTATGATTGTCTTGTTGATTATAGCTATTCTAACAGGTGTGAGATGGTGTCTCACTGTGATTTTGATTTTCATTTCCCTAATAGCTAGCGATGTTGAGCATCTCATATATATTTGTTGGCCATTTGTATGTGCTGGAGGGAGAAGTGTCTGTTTAATCCTCTCCCCATGTTTGGATTTGATCATTTGTTCTTTTGTTGTTATTGAGTAATATGAGTCCTTTGTATAATTTGGATATAAAGTCCTTATCAGAGGCATTGCTTGCAAATATGTTTTCCCATCCGGATGCTTATCTCTTCACCTCGTTTACGGATACTTTTTCTGAGCAGAAGCTTTTAGTTTGATGTAGTCCCATTCATTTATTTTTGCTTTTACTTCCCTTGCCTTGGAGGTCAAATTCATAAAATCCTTTCAATCCAAGGGCCTTGAGTTTAGTTCCTATATTTTCTTCTATGCACGTTATGGTTTCAGGTCTTATATTCAGGTAGGTCCTTCCTCCATTTTGAGTTAACTATGGTGTTTGGTATTGACAAATTCTAGTTTCATTCTTTTGTAGGTGGCTTTTCAGGTTTTTTTTCAGCAGTATGTATTGAAGAGTCTTTCCTTTCTCCACTGTATGTTTTGGCTATTTTTGTCTAAATTATTTGCCCATAGGAATTTGGATTTACTTCTGGACTGTCGATTCTGTTCCCCTGGACTGCGTATGTCTTTTTCTGCCAGTAACATGCTGTTTTGATTACTGCTGCTTTGCCGCCAAATTTGAAGTCAGCCAGAGTGATGCATCCAGCCTCATTTTTTTTTTTTTTTTTTTGCTCAGGATGGCTTTGGTAAATCGGGGTGTTTGTGGTGCCAAGCAAATGTGATGATTTTTTGTTCTATTTCTTTAAAACATGCTGATGGGCTTTAGATGGGGCTTGCATTACATCTGTATAATGCTTTAGGTAGTCAGTTCATTTTAACTTTGTTGATTCTTCCAATCGGAGAACACAGAATATCTTCGTTTTCTTTTAATAGGGTCTTCTTATAGTTTTCACTATATAGGTCCTTCACATGTTTTATTAAATTTATTCCTAGGTATTTTATTCTCCTTGCTGCAATTGCAAAAGGAATGATTTTTCCACTTCTTTTTCTGACCCTTTGTTATTATAGTATAGGAATGCTATGGATTTTTGAACATTGATTATGTCTTCAGAAACTTTATTGCTTATTGTCTGGGAGTGTTCTTGCGGAGTATTTAGGTTTTTCTATATAGAGAATCATGTCATGCACAAAGACAGTTTGACTTTGTTTTCTATTTAGATGCCTTTTATAGCTTTTTCTTGCCTGCTTGCACTCACTAGGAACTCCAATGTTATATTGAATCACAGTGCCCATAGTGGACAGCCTTGCCTTGTTCCTGATCTTAGAGAGAAGTTTTTTAGGTTCTCACCTTTCGGTATAATATTGGCAGAGGGCTTGTCACAAGTAACCTTTATTACATTCAGGTATTTCCTTTCTATACCAATTTTCTTCAGTGTTTTAATCATAAATGGATGATGTATCTTGTCAAAGGATTTCTGCATCTATTGATATGATCATATGATTCTTATTTTTTAATTTGTTTACATGGTGTACCACATTAATTGATTTGTGTCTGTTGAACCATCCCTTTGTCCCTGGGATGCCACCCCCTTGATCGTGATGTATAATCCTTTTAATATGTTGCTGTGTTCAGTTGATTAGTATCCTATTTAGGATTTTTTCGTCTGCATTCATGACAGATATTGGTCTGTATTTTTAGTGTGTGTGTGTGTGTGTGTGTGTGTGTGTGTGTGTGTGTGTGTGTTATCCTTACCAAGTTTTGATATCCAGGTAATATTGGCCTCATGAAAAAAGTTTGGAAGTATTGCCTCCTCTTCAATTTTTTTGGAAGTGTTTGAGAAGTATAGGCATTACATCTTTGAATGTTCAGTAGAATTCATTGGAGAAGCTAGTATTGGTATATTCCTTGAAGCAAGTCGGCACTCTAACAAAGTACAGAAAGGAATTGCAGTTCTTTACTGTAATTTGGGTTATATATTTTTGATTTGAGCAGGTTCATAGTCTCATTGTTTTTGACATGACTGTTGCTCAATCTCAGTCTGACATAACTATAGATGTGTTTTGACATGTCCCTGTTTCAGTTCAAAGAGCTGATGGGAAACGGTCTTGACATTCACGCTCTTGAGTTGCCATCTGCCTAGAATGCACGAGCGGATATTAATACAGTGGCAACTTGTTTGTAGTTCATAGTAGTGACACACTAACAGCATTCTTATACAGTCTTTCTTTGCCGAGGACAACAGAAAGCCACAGCGTGTGGCATGTATTATAGGGTAATTTGAAGAGAAATCCCCGTGGTGAGGTTGTGCTTGGAATCTGTATTCTCAGAAGTGCCGTTCCATACACAAACACTAATTGCTTTGTAATGCATGTGGAAATTGAAACCGCCTTCCAAAAAGTTTCAGAGGAAAAATGACCGACTCTGGGGAATTTATGCTGGTATCCAAATATGCTTACTTCAGAGGTTAGATCACTCCGACGAATTATGTTTGAAGCAAAGGCACTGAAAGAGCCGCTTTCACTCAGTAAGCTTCTGTTTAGAAGAGATGCTCCGTAATCATCCTTTATGCTACGTGATATACAGATATTTTAAATGGCCTGCTGTATTGTTCTAAGAACTGACCTGATAACCGTAGTTTCAGAAGCAAAGTTGAAATCATCCAAGAACTACAAAGTGTGGAATTAATACTGGAAATCTGCTAGTTTTCATTGTGGAAATTCATATGAAGCATGTTCAGGCATCATTTTTTTGGAAGAGAGCGTATATGCTGAAAATACATTAGCCTGCAGCGATTAACAATATGATATGGTATTTCAATACTTCATTTCACATGTTGCCATTAAGAAGAGATAGAAATACTATTAACTTAGAGAAATATTGCAGCATAGGAAAAAGAAACTCGTTTTTGAATGCTTGACTTCTGTAATCCAGAAGTGCTATCAAAGATTTTGTGCTACTATTGGTATATGCTGTAAAGTAAGTTGGCAACTTACAATTTACAGAAAGGAATTGCAATTCTTGCCTGTAATTTGGGTAATATGTCTTTTATTTGAGCAAGTTCTTAGCCGTATTGTTTTTGACCTATGTGATTCACAAACTCATTCTGACATAATCTGTTTTGATGTGTCCTGTTTTCAGTGCTAAATAACTGGTGGGAAACAGTCTTGACATCCATGCCCTTGAAGTTCCTGTCAGCTTAGAATGCACGAGCATGTAGTAAAAAAGTGGCAGCTTCTTTGTAGTTAGAAGTAGTGGCATACTAACAGCCTTCCTATATAGTCATTTTTCTTTGCCAAGGAAAACAGAATGTCACTGTGTGTGGTGAGCAGTGTCGAAGGGCAATTTGAAGAGAAATCCCACTGGTGAAGAAGTGCTAGGGTCTGGGTCCTCAGATGCGCCATTCAATAAATGAACACTAAATGTTTTGTAATGCATGTGGACATTGAAAACGTCTCCCAAAGAAGTTTAGAGGGACACTGAACTTCTTTTGGAGTATTTAGGCTGTTATCCAAATATGCTTACTTCAGAAATTAGATAACATTGAATGTTTGAGGCAAAGGCTTTGAAAAGAGCCGCTGTCACTCTATTAGCTTTTGTTCAGAAACGGTGCTCCATACTCGTCCTTACGCTAAGTGATATATAGATATTTTGACTGGGCTGCAGTATTGTTCTAAGAAGCGTCCTGATGACTGTAGTTTCTGAAGCAAAGTTGGAATCTTCCAAAAACTACAAAATGTGAAAGTAATACTGGAAACCTGGCAGTATTCATTGTGGAAATTCGTATAGATAGGATCCAGGCAGTCGTTTTGGGGAAGAGAGCACGTATGCTGAAAACACATTAGACTGCAGCAATTAACAATGTGGTATGGTGTTTCAATATTTCGGTTCACATGTTGCCATTATGAATAGATAGAAATACAATAAACCCAGAGAAATTAGGCAGCACATGCAAAGGAAACTAGTATTTGAATGCCTGATTTCTGTATCCAGAAGTGCGGTCAAAGATTTGGTGCCTGTATTGGTATATGCTGTGAAATAAGTCGACACTCTATCAATGTACTAAAACAATTGCAATTCTTGCTTCTAATTTGGGTTATACATTTTTGATTTGAGCACGTTTTTAATTCCGTTGTTTTAGAAATGTGTGATGCTCAATCCCAGTCTGACATAACTGTAGATCTGCTTTGATGTGTTCTGTTTTCAGTACCAAAGAGCCTGTAGGAAACTGTCTCGACATCTATACTCTTGGGCTTACGATCTGCCTAGAATGTATGAACAGGTAGTAAAAGAGTGGCTGCTTATTTGTAGTTTGTAGTAGCGGTACACTACCAGCTTTCCTATACAATCTATCTTTGCCAAGAAAAACAGAAAGCCACTGTTTGTGGTGTATAGTGTCTAAGGGTAATTTGAAGAGAAATCCCTTTGGTGAGGTGTTCTTGGAATCTGCGTTCTCAGAGGCGCCGTTCCATACACAAACACTAATTGTTTTGTAATGCATGTGGACATTGAACCGTCTCAAATATGTTTCATAGGACATTGAACATCTGATGGAGCTTTTAGGCAGAATTCAAATGTGCTTATTTCAGAAGATAGATCACTCTGACGCATAATGTTGGAGGCAAAGTTTTGAAAAGAACTGCTTCCTCTCTGTAAGCGTCTGTTTAGAAACGGTGCTCCATATTCATCCTTTATGCTAAGTGACATACAGGTGTTTGAATGGGCTCCAGTATTGTTCTAAGCGGTGACCTGATAACTGTAATTTCTAAAGAAAAGTTGGAATCTTCAAACAACTACAAATTGTGAAATTAATACTGGAAACCTTGCAGTTTTCATTGCAGAAATTCATATGAATAGCGTTCAGGCATTCGTTTTTGTAAGGTAGCATATATGCTGAAAAGACATTAGACTGCAGCGATTAACAATATGGTATGGTGTTTTAAGACTTCGCTTCACATGTTGCCATTAAGAGGAGATAGAAATACTATAAACTTTAGAGAAACTATGCGGCACATGCAAAGGAAATTCGTTTTTGAATGCCTGAATTCTGTGTTCCAAAAGTGCAGTCAAAGTTGTGGTGCTCTTTTGGCATATTATTTAAAGTAAATAATGTAACAATATACAGAAAGAAACTGCAGTTCTTGCCTTTAATTAGAGTAATACATTTTTGTTTTCAGCACATACATAGTCGTGCGTTTTTGGCATGAGTGCTGCTCACTCTCAGTGTGACATACTGCAGATCTGTTTTGATGGTCCTGTTTTCAGTACCAAGTAGAGGTTGTAAAAGTCTTGACATCCATGCTCTAAGATTGTCATCTGCAAAGAATGCATGAGCAGGTACTAACACAGTGGCAGCTTGTTTGTTCTTTGTACTATCGACACACTAACAGCTTTCGTATACAGTCTTTCTTCTTTGCCAAGGAAAACAGAAAGCCACAGTGTGTGGTGTGTAGTATCGATGGTTAAGTTGAAGAGAAATCATTCTGTTGAGTATGTACTTGGAATCTGTGTCTTCAGAAGTGCCGTTCCACACACGAACTCTGCATACTTTGTAATGCATGTGGAAATTGAAACCATATCCAAAGATGTTTAGAGGGACACTGACCAATGTTTAAGAATTTAGGCTGGGATCCAAATATGCTTAATGCAGAAGTTAGATCACGCTGATGAGTCACGTTTGAGGCAAAAGTTTAAAAAGAGCTCTTCCTCTCTGTAACGTTCTGTTTAGAAACACTGCTCCGTATTCATCCTTTCACTAAGTGATTTACAGGTATGTTAAAGGGTTGCAGTATTGTTCTAAGAAAGGACTTGATAACTGTAGTTTCTGAAGCAAAGTTAGACTCTTCCAAAAACTACAAAGTGTGAAATTAACACTGGAAACCTGGCAGTTTTCATTGTGGAAATTCTTATGAAATAGTTTCAGGCATCCGTTTTTTGGAAGAGAGCGTATATGCTGAAAAGATATTAGACTGCAGTGATGAACAACATCCTATGGTATTTCGATACTACGGTTCACATGTTGCCATTAAGAAGAGATGGAAATAGTATAAACTTTAGAGGAACTATGCAGCACATGCAAAGGAAAGTAGTATTTGAATGCTTGATTTGTGTATTTAAAAGTGCAGTCAACGATTTGGTGCTGGTATTGGTATAAGCTGTGAAATAAGTTGGTGCTCTAACAATGTACAGAACGGAATTGCAGTTTTTGCTTATAATTCAGGTTATATATTTTTGATTTGAGCAAGTTCTTAGTCCCATTGTTTTTGAAATGAGTGATGCTCAATCCTAGTCTGACATAACTGTAGATCTGTTTGGATGTGTCCTGTTTTCAGTACCAAAGAGCTGGTGCGAAACAGTCTTGAAATCCAGGCTCTTGAGATTATGATCAGCCTAGAAGGCATGAGCAGGTAGTAATACAGTGGCAGCTTGTTTGTAGTTTGTAGTAGCGGTACACTAACAGCTTTCCTATACCGTCTTTCTACTTTGCCAAGGATAACAGAAGCCTCTGTGAGTGGCATGTAGTGTCGAAGTGTAATTTGAAGAGAAATCATTCCGGTGAGGATGTGCTAGTAATCTGTCTCTTCAGAAGCGCCGTTCCATAAACAAACAGTAAATGTTTTGTAATGCATGTAGACATTGCGACTGTCTCTGAAAGACGTTTAGAGGGATACTGACCATATTTTGGAGCATTTAGGTGAAAAGGTCCTATTCCTCTCTATTAGCTTCTCTTCAGAAACTGTGCTCGGTACACATTCTTTATGCTAACTGATATACAGATATTTTAATGGGCTGCAGTATTGTTCTAAGAAGCGACCTGATAACTAATTTCTGAAACAAAGTTGGAATCTTCCTACAACTATAAAGTGTGAAATTAATATTGGAGACCTGGCAGTTTTCATTGTGCAAATTTGTATTAAATGGGTTCAGGGATCTGTTTTTTGGAAGGTAGCATATATACTGAAAAGATAGTTGACTGCGGCAATTAACAATATGTTATGGTGTTTCAATACTTCGGTTCACATGTTGCCATTAAAAAGAGATAGAAATACTATAAACTTTAGAGAAAGTATGCAGCACATGCAAAAAAAAAAAAACAAAAAAAAACTAGTTTTTGAATGCCTGATTTCTGTATCCAGAAGTGAAGTCAACGATTTGCTGCTAGTATTGGTATATTATAAAAATAATTTGGCATTCTAAATATGTAGAAAAAGGAATTGCAATTCTTGCTTGTAATTCGGGTTATGTTTCTGATATAGCTAGGTCTTAACGGTGTTGTTTTTGACATGCGTGAAGCTCAATCTCAGTCTAACATAACTGTAGATCTATATAGACACGTTCTGTTTTCAGTTATAAAGAGCTGGTGAGAAACTCTCTTGACAACCATGCTCTAGAGCGTGCCGTCTGCCTAGATTACACGAGAAGGTAGTAATACGGTGGCAGCTTCTTTGTAGTTTGTAGTAGCAGCACAATAACAGTTTTCCTATACAGTCTTTCTTCTTTGCCAAGGACAACAGAAAGCCACAGTGTGTGGTGTGTAGTGTCGAAGGGTAATTTGCAGAGAAATCCTGCTTGTGAGGTATGCTTGGAATCTGTGTTCTTAGAAGCACCGTTCCATGCACGAATGCAAAATGTTTTCTAATGCATGTGGAAATTGAAACTATTTTCCAAGATGTTTAAAGGGACACTGACCAACTTTAGAAACATTTATGCTGGAATCTAAATATGCTTAGTTCAGAGGTTAGATCTTTCTGATGAATTTTATTTGAGGAAAAGGCCTTGAAAAGAGCCACGTTCACACTGTAAGCTTCTGTTTAGAGACCGTACTCCGTACTCATTCTTTATACTGACATACAGATATTTTGAATGGACTGCAGTCTTGTTCTAAAGAGTGACTTGTAAACTGTTGTTATTGAAGTAAAGTTGGAATCTTCCAACAACTACAAAGTTAAAATTAATACTGGAAACATGGCAGTTTTCATTGTGGAAATTTGTACAAGTGGGTTTGGGCATTCATTTTTTGGAAGTGAACACGTGTTGAAAAAACATGAGACTGCAAGGATTTACACTACAGTATGGTGTTTCAATACTTTTGTTTACATGTTGCCATTAAGAAGCGATAGATGTACTATGAACTTTAGAGAAAATATGCAGCGCATTCAAAGGAAAGTTACATTTGAATGCCTGATTTTGTATCCAGAAGTGCAGTCAACGATTTGGTGCTAGTATTAGCATATGTTGTGAAATAAGTTGGCATTCTAACAATGTAGAAAAAAGAAATGCAATTCTTGCTTGTAATTTGGGTTATGGATTTCTGATTTTGCAAGGTCTTAGCCACGTTGTTTTTGACAAGAATAAAGCTCAATCTCAATCTGACATAACTGTAGATCTGTTTTGACGTGTCCTGTTTTCAGTACCAAGTAGCTTGTGGGAAACAGTCTTGACATCCATGCTCTTGAGGTTGCCATCTGCATAGAATGAACTAACAGCTTTCCTATACAGTTTCTTTGCCAAGGAAAACTGAAAGCCACTGTGTGTGGCGTGTAGTGTCGAAGGGTAATTTGAAGAGAAATTATTCTGTTGAGGATGTGCTTGGAATCTGTGTCCACAAAAGGGCCATTCCATACACGAACACTATATGTTTTGTAATGCATGTGGAAATTGAAACCGTCTCCCAAAGATGTATCAGAGGGACCTTGACCATCTGATGGAGCGTTCAGGCTGGGATCCAAATATGCTTAATTCAGAAGTTTGATCACTTAAATGAGTAATGTTTGAGGCAAATGTCTGAAAAGAGCTTCTTCTACTCTGTAATCCTCTTTTAGAAATGGTGCTCTGTACTCATCCTTATGCTAAGTGATATACAGTTATTTTGAATGGGCTGCAGTATTGTTCGAAGAAGTGACTTGATATCTGTAATTTCAGAAACAAAGTTGGTATCTTCCAACAACTACAAGGTGTAAAATTAATACTGGAAACCTTGCAGTTTTCATTGAGGAAATTCGTATGAAGTGAGTTCAGGCAGCTGTTTTTTGGAAGAGAGTGTATATGTTGAAAAGACAGACTGCAGCGATTAACAGCGTGGTATAGTGTTTCAATACTTCGGTTCACATGTTGCCATGGAAATAGAAACTGTCTCCCAAAAATGTTTCCGAGGGACATTGACAAACTGATGGAGCAATGCAGAAGCCCATTAAAAATATCTGTCAACCACTTAGTATAAAAGATGCGTTCACAGCACCATTTCTCAAATGAAGCTTAGAGAGTGGAATGACTCTTTCCAAAGCTTTTGCCACAAACATTATTCATCAGATTGATCTAACTTCAGAATTAATTTATTTGAATCTCCGCCTAAAATCTCCATCATATATTGTCAGGGTCCCTCTGAAACATCTTTGTGAGATGGTTTCAAGTTCACATGCATTACAAAACATTTAGTGTTCGTATATGGAACGGTGCTTCTGAGAACACAAATTCCAAGCACATCCTCACCAGAGGGATTTCTCTGCAATTACGCTTGGACACTACACACCGCACACAGTGGTTTTGTTTTCCTTGGTAAAAATAGACTGTATAGGAAAGCTGGTTGTGTGCCACTACTAAAAACTACAAAGAAACAGCTACTGTATTATTACCTATTCGTGAAATGTAGGCAGATGACAAGCTGAAGAGAATGGATGTCAACACATTTTCCCACCAGCTCTTTGGTACTGAAAACAGTACACATCCAAACAGATCTACAGATATTATAGACTGAGATCAAACATGACACATGTCAAGAACTTGCTCAAAACAAAAACATATTACCAAAATTACAGAGAAGAATTGCACTTGCTTTCTGTACATTGGTAGAGTGCTGACTTACTTCACAGCACACACAAATAGTAGCATCAAATCGTTGACAGCACTTCTGGATTACGGAAGTCAGGCATTCAAAAATGACTTTCCTTTGCATGCGCTGCATACTTTCTCTAAAGTTTAGAGTATTTCTATGTCTTCTTAATGGAAACATGTGAACTGAAGTATTGAAACACGTTATTCATCGCTGCAGTTTAATGTCTTTTCAGCTTATACGCTCTCCTCCAAAAAAAAAAAAGATGCCTGAACCCACTTCATACGAATTTCCACAATGAAAATAGCACGGTTTCCAGCATTAATTTCACATATTGTAGTTATTGCAGGATTCCAGCTTTACTTCAGAAACTACAGTTATCAAGTCACTTTTTAGAACAATACTGCAGCCCATTCAAAATACCAGTATATCACTTCACATAAAGGATGAGTACGGAGCAGAGTTTCTAAACAGAAGTTTACAGACAGGAAGCATCTCTTTTTAAACCATTGCCTCAAACATTAATCATTAGTGTTATCTAACTACTGAACTAAGCATAATTGGAACCCAGCACAAATGCTCTAAAAGTTGTTTAGTGTCCTTCTAACCTTCTTTGCAGACAGTTTCAATTTCCATATGCATTATAAAATATATAGAATTCGTGTATGGAAAGGCACATCTGACCACACATATTCCAAGTACATACTCAACAGAATGATTTCTCTTCAAATTACCCTAAGACACTACATAACACAAACTGGCTTTCTGTGTTCCTTGGAAAAGAAAGATTGTATAGGAAAGCTGTTAGTGTGTCGCTACCACAAAATACAAATAAGCTGCCTCTGTATTACTACCAGTTCCTGCATTCTAGGCAGATGGCAAGCTCAAGATCATAGATGTCAAGACAGCTTCCCACCAAATCTATGAACTGAAAACAGAACATGTAAAAACAGATCTACAGTTATGTCAGACTGAGGTTGAGCATCAGTGATGTCAAAAACAACGAGACTAAGAAGTTTCTCAAATTCAAAATAGACAACCCAAATTAAAAGCAAGAACTGTAATTCCTTTCTGTACTTTGTTAGAGTACTGAATTGCTTCAAAGAATATTCCAATACTAGATTCCCCAATAAATTCTACCAAATATTCCAAGAAGATTTAATGCCTATTTTCTCAAACTCATCCAAAAAATTGAAGAGGAGGCAATACTTCCAAACCTTCTTTTATGAGACCAATAATACACTGATGACAAAACCTGGTAAGGATAAGACACACACATAAGAGCTACAGCCAGTATCTGTCATGAACACAGACGAAAAATCCTAAATAAGATACTAACATACCGAATACAGCAAAATATTAAAAAGATTATACAAAACGATTAACTGAGCTGCATCCCAGGAGCAAAAGGATGGTTCAACAGACACAAATCAATTAATGTGATACACCATGCAAACAAATTAAAAAATAAGAATCATATGATCTTATCAATAGATGAGAAAAAGCCTTTGACAAGACACGGCATCCATTTATGATCAAAACAATGAACAGAATCGGTATAGAAAGGAAAAACCTGATCATAATAAAGGCTATATGTGACAAGCCCTCCGCCAACATTATACCGAATGGTGAGAAACTATAAAACTTCCCTCTAAGGCAAGGCTGTCCACTATCGCCACTGTTATTCAATATAACATTGGAGGTCCTAGTGAGTACAATCAGGAAAGAAAAAGATATAAAAGGCATCCAAATAGGAAACAAAGAAGTCACACTGTCACTATTTGCACATGACATGATTCTCTATATAGAAAACCCTAAAGAGGTCACAAGAAAACTCCTAGACAATAGCAAATACAGTAAAGTATCTGAATACAAAATCAATGTTCAAAAATCCATACCATTCCTATACTATAATAACGAAGGGTCTGAAAAAGATGTGGAAAAATCATTCCTTTTGCAATTGCAAGAAGGAGAATAAAATACCTTGGAATAAATCTAACAAAACATGTGAGGGACCTATATAATGAAAACTATAAGAAGGCCCTATTAAAAGAAGTCAAAGAAGATATTCCGTGTTCTCCAATTGGAAGAATCAACAAAGTTAAAATGACCTTATTACCTAAAGCATTATACAGATGTAATGCAAGCCCCATAAAAATCCCAAAAGCATTTTTTAAAGAAATGCAACATAAAATCATCAGATTTGCGTGGCACTACAAATACCCCAATTTACCAAATTCATCCTGAGGGGGGAAAAAAATGAGGCTGAAGGTATCACTGTGGCTGACATCAAATTATTCTACAAAGCGACAGTAATCAAAACACCATGGTACTGGCAGAAAAACAGACACACACACACCAGTGGAACAGAATTGACACTCTAGAAGTAAATCCATATTTCCATGGACAAATAATTTCGACAAAAAAAGCCAAAAACTTACGGTGGAGAAAGGAAAGACTCTTCAATAAATACTACTGAAATACTTGAAACCCACCTGCAAAAGAATGAAACTAGAATGTTGTCTATACCACACACTATAGTTAACTCAAAATGAAGTACCTACCTGAATATAAGACCTGAAACAATAACATGTATAGAAGAAAACATAGGAACTAAACCCAAGGCCCATGGACTGAAAGAGGATTTTATGAATTTGACATCCAAGGCAAGAGAAGTAAAAGTAAAAATAAATAAATGGTACTATATCAAACTAAAAAGCTTCTGCTCAGCAAAAGGAACCCTAAACAAGGTAAAGAGACAAGCATCTGAATGGGAAAACATATTTGCATGCAATGCCTCTGATAAGGGCCTAATATCCAAAATATACAAAGGACTAATATGACTCAATAACAACAAAACAGCAAATGATCTAATTCAAACACGGGGAGAGGATCTCAACAAATACTTCTCCCTCCAGGACATAGAAATTGCCAACAAATATATGACAAATGCACAACACTGCTAGCTATTCGTGAAATGAAAATCAAAATCACAATGAGATACCATCTCACACGCTTAGAATAGCTATAATCAACAAGACAATAATAACAAAGTTTGGAGAGCTTGTGGAGAAATAAGAATCCTCATACACTGCTGGTGAGATTGCAAATTGGTACAGCCACTATGGAAAAGAATATGAAGGTTCCTCAAAAAATTAGGAATTGATCTCCCAAATGATCCAGCCATCCATCTACTGGCTATTTATCCTAAATACTTGAAAATCCATATTCGAAAAGATATTTGCACACTGATGTTCATAGCAGCATTATTCACCCTGGCCAGGACATGGAAGCAACTGAAGTGCCTTACAATACAGGATTGGCTAAAGAAGCTGTGGCACAGATATGCAATGATATATTGTTCAGCCAAAAAAAGAGATGAAATGCTGCCATTTGCAACAACATGGATTCACATTGAAATAATCATACTAAGCAAAATATGCCAGACAGAAAAAGTTGAATATGATGTGATATTACTTAAATGTGCCATATAAATGTAAAAGCAACAAAAGAACAGAACAAACAAACAAAACAGTCATTGCTTCTTGTTTAAATCTACACAAGTAAATCAGGTATGCCAGAGGAATTACCTTCTGGCAGAAAAACAAGTAGGCAAATTCTTTTTATTTCAGGGGGAAATCACGTATGTTCCACTAGCAACAGAATGGGCTCATTGATGTAAAAATAGTAAAGATGCTCATGGTGTCTGCCCAGCCAATTTATTATTTTTTTAAATTAATGGCAAGTACACAGTACATTGGTTAGACATCTATATAGTTCATAATTGCTCTCTCCCTCCAGTGGCCCTCCACCTAGAGAACATATTAAAGTTAACTGCATTCCCTGTGCTGTGAGCCACATGTCCATACCCATCTAGGAATTACGAATGTGTACTTCTTTAACGACTTCACCCTATTCTCCCAGCCCCAGACACCCCTTCTCTGTGTTTGTCACCTAATTGTCCACTATGTTATGGAATCCGTTTTTGATTCGTTTGTTCTTTCTGTTCCTTAGGTTCTTCATATATATGAAATCATATGGTATTTATCTTTCTCTGTCTGACTTATTTCACTCAGCATAATAACCTCTAGGTCCATCCATGTATGTGCAAATGGTACGATTTCATTTTTTTCTTAATGGCTAAGTAATATTCCATTGCATGTATATGGCTAGGCTCTTTAGATGTAAGACATGATGTTTTGGAAAAGCTATGGAAAGGAATTAAAGATATATCAGTTTTGTATATTATGCTCTATAACTGCTGTTTTCTCTTTTCTGTCTAGTCTTCCAATATATTTAACATTAACTTTTTCTTAATTAAAAAGTAGTGTCATTGCACAAACTTAAAGATCGTGTATTAAGACAATAGTTTACAATCCTGTAATTTTGAATGCTTTTAAAATTTGCATATCTTAAGTCCCTCCTAGCGCTACACACACACACACACACACACACACACATACACACACACACTCACACACACACGCACACACACACACTCACACACAAAAATACATAATTGTGATCATGAATTTCTGGTTTTAAAATCTTTTCTTTTTAGTTGATGTTATAACAACAATATTTTGTATCATTATATATTCTTCAAAAACATCATTTTCATGACTGTTTAACATTTCATCTTATGGACATATTGTAATTGACTTTTCTCCTCCCATATTCCTGACAGTCTAGTTTGTTTCACAAGAGGCTTTTGAAAGCAGCAGTCCTTATGAGATCCTTGGAGCCCATGACTGCTCTAAAATGAAAACTCTTTACTCACATGCATACTTGTCCATATTATGGATATATGGTCCACAATTTTCATGAAAAATTTGAAAGCTACACTTATACCAAATGAAGATGAATCAGTTCAGCTAAGTTATAGTCAATAGATTCAATGTCTGTTTTTCCTCTTTTTCAAAGGATTTAGCCTAATGATCCAAATAGTTTGCTAGTATCCTAATACATACTATATAGGAAAAACTCATTCCACTTGTATGTTGCTCCTTACTCTCACACTAGTAGCACACTTACAACACTTCTGACAGCAGATATCTGGGTTTGCCACTCATTGAGCAGTTCTCAGCAGCACCACCTGGGTGTCCTGCAGGATTGATTATTAACTCTATTTTTAGCTATTTTCCTTCTCTGGAGGGTGGAGTATAAAAATGAAGGTTTAAAGTCTCTAAAACATGCCTTGTTCTTTCTGTAACATGCACCTATCCTGAAGCCCATCAAGGGTCACCTCATTAAAACCAAAGATATTCCTATGATCCCAGAAATTCTCTGGGATTCAGGAGCTCCATATCACATGTTCCTATCAATCAGTAAATTAGAAAGGTTAGAAGCTATGTATCAGGAACTAGAGTCACAGACTAAATGTTAGAAGAAATAATTCTCCTGTCACCCCTATTTACAAGGGGTTTGAGGAACTCTGTGTCAGGAACCAGGACACTAATCCTTTTGGACCAGGGCCTCTCCCTTATGATCTCATTGAAACTTAATTACTTTATAATATCAAGAAAGAAGGCCATATTATTCCTTTCTGATTGTGTGTGTGTGTGTGCGTGTGTGTGTGTGTGTGTGTGTGTGTGTGTGTGTGTTTGTGAGTGTGGTATGTATGACAATTCAAGACTCTCTATGTGCTATGAGTCACTCCAGTCAATATACCTTTTCAAAAGCTTAGTCAATTGCATATCGAAGATCTAATCATTTGATCTTCCTTTTGGCTCATATTTCTTTTTTATTTACTTATACATTTTACCAAATTTATCAACCATTACTGGTATGTAAACAAAAAACCTTTGGGCTTAAAAAACACTTTTGTTTTAATGATATGTCAAAAATGCACAGTTTATATATATTTTTTAAATGTATTTTTTATCTCAGCTACGATTCTGCATTTTAACATAAAACGATTCTTAATAGACTTGAAATTTCAGAATATTTTTACATTCATTAGTTTATAGTGTGTTTCTGTTTTCCTCCAAGAGTGTTGACTTTACAAAATGAGTTTTCTGTAAATTTGTAGTCTTGCCATGTCAACGAAAGTATGGGCATTTAATTAGGCACTTTTGCTATGTTTTCCAATAGTGTTTTTTACTACTTAAATTCTTCTCTTTACAGTAAAAATACACGTACTTTCTACTATAGTCTTTGATATTCCCTATTTAATTACCCATATGAAAACAATTTTCTTTTATAACTCACTACTAGGATTTTTTTAATTGCATGGCATTGATATACTTCCTCTTTCTGATAAACGTAGTGATGATGATGATTATGATGATGATATTACTATCACTCTCCACCTTGTAAGTTAGTAAGCTCCAAGTCAATCATATTTAAAATAGTGAAGCTAGCATGTATTTAATGCCTTCCATGTGTTTGCTTCTTTATTCTAGTTAGTTATATATGATTACTAGGTTATTGATGAGAATCTTCGCTCAAAATGGGTAAGTGACCTGTGTAAGGTCACACAGCATACAAGGAGAATTATTGTTATTAAACCTGGGCTCTGGCTCAAGTTTTTTTCTTATAAATTTTTATTGCCTATAAATGAGAGCATGCAACATCTACTTTTCTTTCTCTGTCTTATTTCTCTTAGCACAGTGCCCTCTAGGTTCATCCTTGCAGCCCTCCCTACCCTTCATTTTCTGATTAAATACTGTATCTTGAAGACAATTTTTTGTTATGTGACCAACTCTGACACCCAACAATACAGGACATTTCTTAAAGCGGATAAAGGTAAATTCAAGACAAATGAAAGGGCATTCTTTTTCACACAGTTCACAAAAGAGATTAATGATTCCATTCTAATAAAATTTAATTACATGAATCAAATAGTGAGTCAAATAGTTTTTTAAATCAAGAGGAAAAAATAATGTACAGTCTATATCGAAAAGAAGTTAAAAACAAAAAATAGCAACAAATTTTAAGAAACTGAGAGAAGTACATAAGTTTATTATATATATTTATCATGATTAATGTTATGCATATAAAGTTAAAGGGGCTCAAACTCAGCAGATAAAAACTTTATCAAAGAACTTAGATAGAAATTTAAGTATATACTATAACTATCTTTCCATAATTTTACTCACTTTCATAATTTATGACATGGAAATGCTATAATAATTTTTACTCCATGGTTCATTTAAAGCTCTGAATTAAATCTGATTAAATTCTATATATATCTCATAGCAAATATGGATGGAAACTTAATCGAGATTAAAGCATAGAATCTAATATTACAATATTGTTGTTTTTGAGATGAATATATTATAAAAATGCTTGAAACACTTCAGTTCAATTGTTAAAATTTGACAAATTATTTACAATCATCGACTCTCAGGAGCGGAAATATTTATCAAGATTTTTCTATAGCTGTTCATTTTAGAGATTTTTCATATCTGCAAAATTGATATTTTCAATAATTATTTTAAGGTATTCTCCCTGGAGTTTCTAAAATGCATATATCTAATATCTTTATAATTCATGGTAGCCAAGACATGGAAATAAATGAAATGCCCTTTGATAGATGATTGGCTAAAGAAGATGTCGTACATACATCCTAGGGGCTATTACTCAGTCAGGAGAAAAGATGAAATACTGCCATTTGTGAAAATTGGATGGACCTTGATAGAGTCATGCTCAGAGAATAAGTCAGACAGGAAAAGCTGAGAACCATAGTATTTCACACTTGTAGGATGTAAAACTGAAAGCAAAAAGACAAACAAGATAAACTAACAAACCCGATAGACACAGACAACAGTTTAGTAGTTTCTGGAGGTAAAGGGGCTCCAATGTACAGTGACAGAATATTTGACTTTGGGTGGTAAGCACACAATATAATATACAGATGATGTATTATCAAATTATACAACTGAAAGCTATATAATCTCATGCACCAGTGTCCCTTCAATAAATTCAATATCAAAAAATTTAAAATATCTATGTACATCTATTGTTTATGGCAATTGCTCTTACTTCATAAGGTGTTTCTGTACTTGTGCCACTTTTGTGTCCTTGGTTATGTGTGCAAAGTGATTGTAAACAGAAACAGTTGAGTTGTATCATTAAAATGATTAGATTACAATATTTAGTGCCTATTACATCAAGTCAAATTTATTACCAGGGCATTTTAAATAAAAGAAATAGCAACAACTTAATATTATTCTTCCAGAAGCGTCATTATCAGTGTCCTCTGTGGATTTTGCGGTATTAGACATGTCATTTAGGAATGAGTTTTTATTTTATTTATGTGATTTCCATTGTTTTAGAAAATATAAGGCACAGTAGGTATTTATCCCAGTGTATTTCTTAGTATAAATAACCACTAATAAAAATATATTGCTTCTTATTATCTATGTAATACAGGAAAAGAATAAGCTGAGATTGAGAATGAAAATGATCATCCTCTAGTGGTTCAGAAAATAATTCTACAATTGGAGATGGATCTGAGGATGCAAGAATGTTTGCTTCTGTGCTAAGAGGTAAGGTATGAATAAGTTTATTAAGATACAAAACTAAGGGAAAAGTGAAGGGCTTAAAATGTGCAGAAAAACTATAACCATGTAGTTTGGATTAACTGAGGACTTATTCCTGCTTAAACTTGGATTTATGTGAGTTGAATTAGCTGAACTAAATACAGGTTAATTACAAGGTGAATACTCAGCAAATTGGGGGGGCTTTAGTTTTACTACAGAAATAAGAACTAATTATTTCTGATGCATTATACTGAATAAAATATTTAAAATGTGTGTTTTCCTTCTAGATTTGTATGTCTCTGATAGATTTTATTCAGAGTTATACCAAAGACCCTCACAATGGCGTTTCTACTGACAGATATAAAGCTGCCAGTTTCTAATAGAAGAAATAATGTAGTATGTTCTGAAGCGATTTTTTCGACAACACTTTTTAAAATTCAAAATGCTAACAACATGAATATAAATGAAGACGGCCAATGTTAGCACTTGACTAAAATTTTAAAAACTTACATATGTTAGAATTAAATAGCTAACCAATAGAATTTTTTAAAAACCCTTTCTAAGACTAAAGTGACTAATTTTCCATATTTTCCTAAAGAGTTTTTATCAATTCAGTTTGAGAATTTGTAATGATTGATGTTCATAAATTTGCAATGGTTTCATTAATAAGAAATAAATTTATCAATGTAACTTGCATTTGGGATAAAAGTTTAGAAATCAGAGCATTTTAGACACTCATATACAGTTACTTTCTACCTGTATTACAATATTTTTTAAATAGTTAACATACATGCATAAAACCTAAATTTCCCCAAGCAAAACCAGTTATTAATTGCCTATAGTTTTTTAATTAATTAATGTTTGTAAATTTAGTTTATTGTGATAACATTGGTAAATATAGTTCGATAATTTTCAGGTGTACTATTAGACATCTATATATTCTATTGTGCGATTACTACCCAAAGTCAAGTTTCCTTCAGCTACCATATATTTGATCCCCTTTACACAGTTCACCCTCCCTTTACCCCCTTATAGTTATGCTCCTTTACCCCATCTAATCACCCCTCCTCTCCAACCACCTACCTTTTGGTAACCATTAATCCATTGTCCATGTCCCTGAGGGTCTGTTTCTTTCTCCTGTTCCTTTGCTTATTTTGCTTAGTATGATTATTTCAAGGTATATCCAGATTGTTGCAAAAGACAGTATTTCATCGCTTTTTATGGCGGAGCAATATTTCATTACATATCTGTGCCACAGCTTCTTTAGCCAATCCCGTATCTTGGGGCACTTCATTTGCTTCCATGTCCTAGGCAGTGTGAATAATGCTGCTATGAATATCGGTTTGCAAATACCTTTTCAAATATGGCTTTTCAAGTCTTTGGAGTAAATAGCCAGTAGATGAATGGCTAGATCATATGGGAGATCAATTTCTAGTTTTATGAATAACCTTCATACACTTTTCCATAGTGGCTATACCGGTATGCAGTCTCAACAGCTATGTATGATGGTTCCTATTTCTCCACAAGCTCTCTAAACTTTATTATTATTGTCTTGTTGATTAAAGCTATTCTAAGAGGTGCGAGATGATATCTCATCGTGGTTTTGATTTTCATTTCCCTAATAGCTAGTGATGTTGTGCATCTTTCAAATATTTGTTGGCCATTTGTATATTCTGAAGGGAGAAGTATCTGTTCAGGTCCTCTCCCCATATTTGCATTCGACCATTTGTTCTTTTGTTGTTATTGAGTCATTGAATCCTTTGTATATTTTGGATATTAGGTCCTTATCAGAGGCATTGCATGCAAATATGTTTTCGCATTTGGATGCTTGTCTCTTCACCTTGTTTACGGTTTCTTTTGTTGAGCAGAAGCTTTTGAGTTTGATGTAGTCCCATTCCTTTATGTTTGCTTTTACCTCTCTTGCTTTGGAAATCAAATTCATAAAATCCTCTTTCAGTATAAGGGCCTTGGGTTTAGTTCCTATGTTTTCTTCTATGCATGTTATTGTTTCAGGTCTTATATTCAGGTAGGTCCTTCATCCATTTTGAGTTAATTATGGTGTGTGATATAGACAACATTCTAGTTTCATTCTTTTGCAGGTGGGTTTCCAGTATTTTCAGCACTATTTATTGAAGAGTGTTTCCTTTCTCCACCATATGATTTTGGCATTTTTTGTCGAAATTATTTGCCCATAGAAATATGGGTTTACTTCTGGACTCTCGAATCTGTTCCACTGGTCTGTGTGTCTGTTTTTCTGTCAATAGCATGCTCTTTAGATTACTGACACTTTGTAAGATAATTTATTCAGCCAGAGTGATGCCTCCAACTTCATTTTCCCCCCCCCCCTGAGAATGGCTTTGACAAATCAGAGTCTTTGTGGTGCTATGTAAATTTGATGATTTTTTGTTCCATTTATTTAAAAAATACTGATGGGATTTTGATGGGGCTTGCATTACATCTGTATAATGCTTTAGGTAATAAGGTCATTTTAACTTTGTTGATTCTTCCAATCGGAGAATACAAAATATCTTCTTTGATTTCCTTTATTAGGGTCTTCTTATAGTTTTCATTATATAAGTCCTTCACATATTTTATTAGATTTATTCCAAGATATTTTATTCTCCTTCTTGCAATTGCAAAAGGAATGATTTTTCCACTTCTTTTTCTTACCTTTCGTTATTACAGTATAAGAACACTATGGATTTTTGAACATTGATTTTGTATTCAGAAACTTTACTTTATTTGCTTATTGTCTAGGAGTGTTCTCATGATCTCTTTAGGGTTTTCTATATAGAATCATGTCATGTGCAAATAGTGACAGTGTGACTTCTTCGTTTCCTATTTGGATGCCTTTTATATCTTTTTCTTTCCTGATTGTACTCACTAGGACCTCCAATGTTATATTGAATAACAGTGGAGATAGTGGACAGACTTGCCTTGATCCTGCTCTTAGAGGGAAAATTTTTAATTTTTCACCATTCGGTATAATGTTGGCAGAGGGCTTGTCACATATACCCTTTATTATATTCAGGCATTTCCTTTCTATTCCAATTTTGTTCAGTGTTTTGATCATAAATGGATGCTGTATCTTGTCATAGGCTTTTCTGCATCTATTGATATGATCATATGATTCTTATTTTTTAATTTGTTTACATGGTGCATCACATTAAGTGATTTTTGCCTGTTATACTATCCTGTTGGTCGTGGTATGAACCCCTCTTGATCGTTATGTATAATCTTTTTAGCATGTTGCTGTATTCAGTTTGTTAGTATCTTATTTAGGATTTTTGCATCTGTGTTCATGACAGATATTGTTCTGCAGTTTTTGTGTTGGTGTATTATCTTTACCAGGTTTTGGTATCAGGGTAATATTGGCCTCATAAAAAAGGTTGGGAAATATTACCTCCTCTTCCATTTTTTGGAAGAGTTTGAGAAGAATAGGCATTAAATCTCTGAATGTTTGGAAGAATTTATTGGTGAGCTAGTGTTGGTACATTCTTTGAAGCAAGTCAGCACTCTAAGAAGGTATAGAAAGGAATTGCAGTTCTTGCCTGTAATTTGGGTTATATATTTTTTTAGAGCAAGTTTTTAGTCTCATTTTTTTTTCACATGACTGATGCTCAATCTCATTCTGACATAACTGTAGATCTGTTTTGACCTGTCCTGTTTTAAGTACAATAGAGCTGGTGGGAAACAATCTTGATATCCGTGCTCTTGAGGTTACCATTGGCGTAGAATGCACAAGCAGGTAGTCATACAGTGGCCACTTTTTTGTAGTTTGTATTAGCACTACACTAACAGCTTTTCTATACCATCTTTCTACTTTGCGAAGGATAACAGAAGCCACTGTGTGTGACGAGTAGTGTAGAAGTGTAATTTGAAGAGAAATCATTCTGCTGAGGGTGTGATAGGAATCTGTGTCTTCAGAAGCGCCGTTCCATAAACAAACAGTAAATGTTTTGTAATGCATGTGGACATTGAAACTGTCTCTGAAATATGTTTAGATGGGCACTAACCATGTTTTGGAGCATTTAGGCATTTATCCAAATATTCTTACTTCAGAAGTTAGATTACTCTGATGAATAATATTTGAGACAAAGGCTTTGAAAAGAGCCGATTCGACTCTGTAAGCGTCGGTTCAGAAATGGTACTTTGTACACATCCTTCGGTACACATGTTGCCATTAAGAGGAGATAGAAATACTACAAACATTAGAGAAAGTATGCTGCACATGCAATGGAAACTAGTATTTGAATGCCTGATTTCTGTATCCAGAAGTAGAGTCAATGATTTGGTGCTAGTATTGGTATATGCTGTGAAATAAGTCAGACCTCTAACAATGTACAGAAAGAAAACGCAATTCTTGCTTGTAATTTGGATTATACATTTTTAAATTGAGCAAGTTCTTAGCCTCATTATTTTTGATGCAGTATTACTCAGTCTCAGTCTGACATAACTTTAGATCTGTTTGGACATGTCCTGTTTTCAGTACCAAAGAGCTGGTGGGAAACTGTCTTGACATCCAAGCTCTTGAGCTTACCATCTGCCTAGAATGCAGAAGCAGGTAGTAATACATTGGCCGCTTGGTTGTAGTTGATACTATCAGTACACTAACAGCTTTCCTATACAGTCTTTATGTGCCAAGGAAAACAGAATGCCACTGTGAGTCTTGTGTAGTTTTGAAGGGTAATTTATAGAGCAATCCCTCTGGTGAGGTGTACCTGGACTCTGTGTTCTCAGAAGTGCCCATCCATACAAGAACTCTAAATTATTTGTACTGTATGTGCAAATTGAAACCGACTTCCAAAGATGTTTAAAGGGACACTGATTAACTTTTGGAGCATTTCTGCTGGGATCCATTATGCTTAGTTTAGAGGTTAAATCACTCTGATGAATTATGTTTGAGGCAAAAGCTTTGAAAAGAGCTGCTTTCACTCTTGAAGCTTCCTTTTAGAAACCGTCCTCCATGGACATCGTTTACACTAAGTTATATACAGATATTTTGAATGGGCTGCGGTCTTGTTCTAAATAGCCACTCGAAGATTGTAGTTTCAAAAGCAAATTTGGAACCTTCCAACAACTACAACAAGTGTAGTTAATACTGGAAACATGGCAGTTTTCATTGTGGAAATTCGTATGAATCAGGTTCAGGCATCCATGTCTTGGAAGAGAGTGTTAATGCTGAAAAGACATTAGACTGCAGCGAAAATAAATATGGTATGGTGGTTCAATACTTCAGTTCACATGTTGCCATTATGAATAGATAGAATTACTATAAACCTAGAGAAATTATGCAGCACATTCAAAGGAAACTCTTTGTAATATCTTCCTTTGTAATACCTTCCTTCCGTAATACAGAAGGGCTGTCAAAGATTTTGTGTGTGCTGTGAAGTAAGTCAGCACTCTGAGAACATACAGAAAGGAATTACAATTCTTTCCTATAATTTGTTTAATACATTTTGGATTTTAGCAAGATCTTAACCACATTGTTACTACATGAGTGAGGTTCAATCTCCTTCTGACATAACTGTAGATCTGTTTTGATGTGGCCTGTTTTCAGTACCAAAGTGCTGGTGGGAAACTGTCTTGACATCCATGCTCTTGAGTTTGCCATCTGCCTCAATTGCATGAGCTGGTAGTAATACATTGCAGCTTTTTTATAGTTTGTAGAAGTGGCACACTACCACTTTCCTATACAGTCTATCTTTGTCAAGTAAAAAAGAAAGTCACTGTGTGTGGTGTGTAATGTCGAAGGGTAAATTGAAGAGAAATCATTCTGTTGAGTATGTGCTTAAAATCTGTGTCCTCAGAAGCGGAGTCCATACACGAACACTGTATGTTTTGTAATGCATGTGGATATGAAAACCGTATTGAAAGATGTTTAATGGGACACTGACTAACTTTTGGAGCCTTTAGGCTGGGATCCAAATATGCTTAATTCAGAAGTTAGATCACGCTGATGAGTAATCTTTGAGATAAATGTTTAAAAAGAACCACTTCTCTGTAAGCTTCCATTCAGATACTCTGCTCCGTATTCATCCTTTATGCTACGTAATATACAGGTATTACTAATGGGCTGCTGTATTGTTCTAAGAAGCAACTTGATAACAGTAGTTTCTTAAGAAAAGTTGGAATCTTTCAACAAATACAAAGTGTGAAATTAATACTGGAAACCTTGCAGTTTTCATTGTGGAACTTCATTTGAAGTGGGTTTAGGCATCTGTTTTTTGGAGGAGAGCGTATATGCTGAAAAGACTTTAGACTGCAATGATTAACCACTTGGTATGGTGTTTCAAACTTCGCTTCACATGTTGCCATTAAGAAGACATAGAAATACTATAAACGTAGAGAAAGTATTTAGCACTTTCAAAGTAAAGTAGTATTTGAATATTTGATTTCTGTCATCCAGAAGTTCAGTCAAAGATGTGCTACAATTTTGGCATATTCTCTAAAGTATATCGGGACACTAACAATGTACAGAAAGGAACTGCAATTCTTGCCTTTAATTTGGGTAATGCGTTTTTGTTTTCAGCACGTTCTTAGTCGTGATTTTTTGGCATGAGTGATGCTCACTCTCAGTGTGACATAACTGTACTTCCGTTTTGAGGTGTCCTGTTTTCAGTACCAAAGAGCTGGTGGGAAACAGTCTTGACATCCATGCCCTTGAGCTAACCGTGTACCTAGAATGCACGAGCAGGTAGTAATACAGTGGTAGCTTCTTTGTAGTTTTTAGTAGCGGCACACTATCAGCTTTCCTGTATAGTCTATCTTTGTCAAGGAAAAGAGAAAACCACTGTTTGTGGTGTATAGTGTCTAAGGGTAAATTGAAGACAAATCCCGCTGGTTTGGTGTGCTTGGAATCTGTGTTCCCAGAAGGGCCGTTCCATACACAAATATTAAATGTTTTGTAATGCATGTGGACATTGAAACCGTCTCCCAAAGATGTTTCAGAGGGACCCTGACCACCTGATGGAGCATTTAGGCGGGGATCCGAATATGCTTAATGGTGAAGTTAGATCGCTCCGTCGAATAATGTTTGCAGCATAAGCTTTGAAAATAGCCATTCCACTCTGTAAGCTTTTGTTGAGAAATGGTACTCTCAACGCATCTTTTATACTAAGTGATATACAGATATTTTTAATGGGCTTCCGTATTGCTTCATCAGCTGGTCACTGTCCTGTGAAAACATCTTTGGGAGACAGTTTCTATTTCCATATGCATTACAAAACATTTACTCTTCGTTTATCGTACAGCGCTTCAGAGGACATAGAGTTGAAGCACATGCTCACCTGAAGGATTTCTCTTCAAATTAATCTTCAACACTATACACCACACACAATGGCTTACTGTTTTCCTTGGTTACAGAGAACGACTTTTTGGAAAGCTGTTAGTGTTCCGCTATTACAAACAAGAAACAAGCTTCCAGTGTATGACTACATGCTCTGTGCATTCTACGCACATGGCAAGCTCAAGAGCATGGATATCAAGATGGTTTCACATCACGTCTTTGGTACTGAAAACAGGAAACGTCAAAACCAATCTACAATTATGTCAGACTAGTATTGATCATGGCTCATGAAAAAACAAATGGGGTAAGAACTTGCTCAAGTCAAATACTATGACCAAAATTAAGCCAAGAGCTGCAGTTTCTTTCTGTACATTGTTAAAGTACCGACTTACTTCACAGTATACACCAATTCTAGCACCAAATCGTTGACTGCACCTCTGGATTACAGAAGTCAGGCATTCAAAACGAGTTTCCTTTGTATGTGCTGCATACTTTCTCTAAAGTTAAGAAAAATTTCTAACTCTTCTTAATGGCAACATGTGAACGGAAGTATTGAAACACTATACCACGTTGTTAATCACTGCAGTCTAACGTCTTTTTCACATATACTCTCTCTTCCAAAAAAACGGATGCCTGAACCCACTTCATATGAATTTTCACATTGAAATCTGCCAGGTCTCCAGCATTAATTTCACACTTTGTAGTTGTTGGAAGATTTCAACTTTGCTTCAGAAATGACACTTATCAAGTCGCTACTTCAAATAATACTGGAGCCCATTCAAAATACCTGTATATTACTTAGAATAAAGGATGAGTACGGATAACTGTTTTTAAACAGAAGCTTACAGAGTAAACGATCTCTTTTCAATCCGTTGCGTCAAACAATACACGTTAGAGTGATCAAACTTCTCAATTAAGCATATTTTGATCCCAGCCTAAATACTCCATCAGATGGTCAGAGTCCCTCTAAACATCTTTGTTAAACGGTTTCAATTTCCACATGCATTACAAAACATATAGTGTTCATGTATGGAACGGAGCTTCTGAAGTCACAGATTCCAAGCACATACTCAACAGAATGATATCTCTTCAAATTACCCTTGAACACTACACACCACATACTTTGGCTTTCTGTTTTCCTTGGCAAAGAAGAAAGACTGTGTAGGATAGCTCTTACTGGGCCGCTACAACAAACTACAAACAAGCTGCGCCGTATTACTACCTGCTTGTGCATTCTAGGCAGATGGCAACCTCAAGAGCATGAATGTCAAGACTGTTTTCCACCTGCTACTTGGTACTGAGAACAGGATACGTTAAAAATATCTACAGTTATGTCACACTGGGATTGATCATCAGTCATAAAAAAACAACGAGACTAAGAATTGTCTCAAATGAAAAATGTATAACATGAATTACAATCAAGAATTGTAGTTCCTTTTTGTACATTGTTAGAATACCAACTTATTTCGCAACATATGCCAATACTCGCACCAAATCATTGACTGCACTTCTGGATATTGAAATCAAGCAGTCAATTAATACTTTCCTTTGCATGTGCTGCATATTTTCTCTAAAGTTTATAGGATTTCTCTCTCTTTTAATGGCAACATGTGAACCAAATTATTGAATCACCATGCCATATTGTTAATTGCTGCAGTCTAATAAGCATATGCACTCTCTTCCAAAAAACGACTGTCTGAATCCTCTAAACAAATTTCTGCAATGCAATCTACCAGGTTTCCAGTATTAAATTCACACTATGTAGTTGTTGGAAGATTCTATTGTTCCTTCATAAACTATAGTTTTCAAGTCCTCTTTTAGAACAAGACTGCAGCCCAATCAAAATATCTGTATATCACTTAGTATAAAGGATGAGTATGGAGTAGGTTTCTAAACAGAAGATTAAATGTGAAAGCGGCACTTTTCAAAGCCTTTGCCTCAAACATAATTCGTCAGACTTACCTACCTGAGAACTAAGGATATTTGGATCCCAATATAAATGTTCCAAAAGTTACTCGGTGTCCCTCTAAACTTCTTTGGGAGACAGTTTAAAATTCCACATGAATTACAAAACATTTAGTTTACATGTATGGAACGGCGCTTCTGAGAACACAGATTCCAAGCACCCCTTACCAGAGGGATTTCTCTACAAATTACCCTTCGATAATACATGCTACACACAGTGGCTTTCTGTTTTTCTTGGCAAAGAAAGACTGTATAAGAAAGCTGTTAATGTGCTGGAACTACAAACTATAAACAAGCTGCCACTGTATTACTACCTGCTCGTGCATTCTAGGCAGATGGTAAGCTCAAGAGCATGGATGTCTAGACAGATTCCCACCCGGTTCTTTATACTGAAAAGAGGAAACACCAAAACAGATCTATAGTTATGTCACACTGAGAGTGAGCATCACTCATGTGAAAAAAAAGTGGCTATGAATGTGCTGAAAACAAAATTGTATTACCGGAATTATAGGCAAGCACTGCAATTTCTTTCGGTACATTGTTATGTCTCGATTACTTCAAAGTATACCAATACGAGCACCACATTATGACTGCCCTTCTGGATGACAGAAATCAGTCATTCAAATACTAGTTTCCTTTCCATGTGCTCCATACTTTCTATAAAGTTTATAGTATTTCTATCTTTTCTTAATGCAACATGTGAACTGAAGTATTGAAAAACCATTCTTCATTTTTAATTGCTGCTGTCTAATGTCCTTTCAGCATTAACGCTCCTTTCCAAAATACAGATGCCTAAACCAACACATACAAATTTCGACAATGAAAATTGCTAGGTGTCCAGTATTAATTACACACTTTGCAATTGTTGGAAGATTCCAGCTTGGCTTCTGAAACTACAAACTTCAACTCGCTATTTAGAACAATACTGCAGCCCATTCTAAATATCTGCATATCACTTAGTGTAAATGATATTTATGGAGTACGGTTTCTAAAAACAAACTTACAGAGTGAAAGCGGCTCTTTATAAAGCTTTCGCCTCATAATTTGTCAGAGAGATTTAACCGTAGAACTAAGCATATGTGGATCCCAGCATAAATGCTCCAAAAGTTAATCAGTTCCCTTTAAACATCTTTGGAAGTCGGTTTCAATTTCCACATCCAGTACAAATCATTTAGGTTTCGTGTATGGAAGGGCACTTCGGAGAACACAGAGTCCAGGCATACCTCACCACAGGAATTTCTCTACAAATTACCTGTCGACAGTACATGCAACATACAGGGGCTTTCTGTTTTCCTTTGCAAAGAAAGAATATATAGGGAAGCTGTTAGTGTGCTGCTACTACAAACTACAAACAAGCTCCCACTCTATTACTGCCTGCTCGTGAATTATAGGCAGATGGCAAGAACAAGGGCATGGATGTCGAATAGTTTCCCAAAAGCTCTATGGTGCTGAAAACGGGAAACATCAAACATATGTAAATTTACGTCACAATGGGATTCAGCATCACTCATGTCAAAATCAATGGGACTAAAGACTGGCTCCAATAAAATGTCTATAACCTGAATTACAAGCAAGAAATGCAATTCCTTTCTGTGCATTATTAGAGGTCTGACTTATTTCACAGCATATACCAATGCTAGCACCAAATTGTTGACTGCATTTCTAGATAAAGAAATCAAGCATTCAAATACTAGTTACCTTTGCATGTGCTGCATACTTTCTCTAATGTTTGTAGTATTTCTATCTCCTCTTAATGGCAACATGTGAACTGAAGTATTGAAACACCATAACATATTGTTAAACGCTGCAGTCTAATGTCTTTTCAGCATATACGCTATCCTTCAAAAAATGAATGCCTGAACCCATTTTATACGAATTTCGACAATGAAAACTGTCAGGTTTCCAGTATTAATTTCACACTTTGTAGTTGGAAGATTCCAACTTTACTTCAGAAACTACAGTTATCAGTCACTACTTGGAACAATACTGCAGCCCATTCAAAATAGCTGTATATCACTTAGAATAAAGGATGAGTATGGAGCAGCATTTCTAAACAGACACTTACAGAGGTGATGTGGCCTTTTTCAAATCTTTTCCTGAAACATTACTTGTTAGAGTGATCTGAGTTCTGAAGTAAGCATATTTGGATCCCAGCCTCAAGCTCCATCGGTTGGTCAGAACCACACTGAAACATCTGTGGGACACGGTTTCACATTCCGTACTCTAGAAAACATTGTCCGTTCGTTTTCGGCCCAGTGCTTCTGAATACCCAGGTTTAAAGAACATCCTCCCCAGTAGGATTTCTCTTCATATTACCCTTCCCAGCCACGCCACACACAGTGGCTTCCTTTCTTCCATCGCAAAGGAAGATCGTAGAGTCAAGCATTTATTTGGCTCTTATTACACATCACAAGCATACGTCCACTGTCTTACCACCTTTTGGTGCACTCTAGGCAGATAGCAAGCTAAGGTGAACAGATGTCAAGACTGTTTCGAACCAGCTCTTTGCTGCCAAACAAGGGACACCAGAAAACAAATCTGCGGTTTTGTCCGCCTGGGATTCAGCATGACTCAGGTCCCAAGGAACGGGGCTAAGTGCTTGCTCACATCCTAAATGTTGGACTCCAGGTACAGGCCTGAACTACAGTTTCTCTGCATTCTGACAGTGCCGACTTTCTTTACAGCATACAGCAATACTTGCACCAAATGATCGAATACACTTCTGGTTCAAGAAATCATGCATTCGAAAACGGTTTCCTTTGCATGCGCTGTACACCTTCTCGCATTAGAAAGTATTTCTATCTCCGTAATGGCAAAAGAAGAAGCGAAGGATAAAGTACCAGACCACACTGTTAATCGCCGCATTCTAAGAATGACTTTTCAGCATATAGGAGCTCTTTCAAAAAGCTGCTGCCCGAACCCGCTTCGTACGAAATTTCACCATGACTCTGCGAGCTTTCCAATTTCACACATTTTTTTGTTGGAGGATTCCAAGTGTGCTTCAGAATCCACAGTTATCATGTCACTTCGTACGACAATACTGCAGCCCAGTCAATATATCTGTCTATCACTTAGCATAAAAAATGTCTACTGAGCACCGTTACTAAACACATGCTTACAGAATGGAGGCAATTCTTACAAAGGCAATACCTCCAAAATCATGCGTCAGAGTGCGCTCACTGCTGAATGAATCATATTAGGAATCCAGCCTCAATGCTCCATCAGGGGGTCGGTAGCCCGCTGAAACATCCTTGAGAGACAGTTTCAGTTACCATATGCCTCATAAAACATTGTTCGTTTATGGACCGGCGCTTCTGAAGACACAGATTCCAAATACATCCACACCAAAGGAATTATCCTTCAAATGACCCTTCAGTACTAAACAAACACACACACACACACACACACACACACACACACACACACACACACACACACACACACGGACACACACAGAAGGGCTTTATTTTTTCCTTAGGAAAAAAGACCCTATATGAAAACTGTGATTGTGAATAACCACTCATTGGAAACATGCTGCCGCTGTAAGAGTACATGCTGATGAGTTCTTTCAGATGGCAAGGTCAAGACGATGGATTTCAAAATATTTTTCCATCGCCACTTGAGTACGGGAAAAAGGCACATGAGAGATTTACACCTCTGTCAGTCTGAGACGGAACACACGTCATGTCACAAACAACAGTGTAAGAACTTGTTCAAAACTAGTATCTATGAACTCAATCAGGAGAACTGCAACTCCTCTCTGTACATTGTTAGAGGGCCGCCTTACTTCACAGCATCCACCAATAATAGTACCAGAGCGAGGACCGCACTTCTGGATGATACAAGTCAGGCAACCGAAAAGGAGCTTGCTGTACAAGTGGTGCTCGCTTCCTCTCAACTTGAGAGTATACCTCTCTCTTGGTATTGGCAAAATGGGACCTGAAGTATGGAAACACCGTATCACCTAGTTAATCCCGGCTGTCTATTTCTGCCTTTTCAGCACGGACGCTCTCTTCCAAAACAGGACCGCCTGAGCCCGCTTCGTACGAATTTCAACAATCAAAAGGCTACATTGTCAGTATCAATTTCACAGCCTGTGGCTGTTGGAAGATTGCACATTTGCTTCATAAACTACACTTCTCCAGCCTCATCTCTGAACAATACCTGTATATCGCTTTGCACAGAAAGGAAGTACAGAGAGCCTTTTCTAAGGAGAAGCATACAGAGTAGAAGCTGCTCTTTTCAGAGACTCTGATGCAAAGTTATTCGCCAGAGTGATCTGACGTCTGCATTAAGCATATTTGGATCCCAGCATCCAGCTCCATCGGTTGGTCAGTAACACGCTGAAACATCGGTGGGAGACGGTTTCACTTTCCGTACTCTAGAAAACATTGTCCGTTCGTTTTCGGCCCAGTGCTTCTGAATACCCAGGTTTAAAGAACATCCTCCCCAGTAGGATTTCTCTTCATATTACCCTTCCCAGCCACGCCACACACAGTGGCTTCCTTTCTTCCATCGCAAAGGAAGATCGTAGAGTCAAGCATTTATTTGGCTCTTATTACACATCACAAGCATACGTCCACTGTCTTACCACCCTTTGGTGCATTCTAGGCAGAGAGCAAGCTAAGGTGAACAGATGTCAAGACTGTTTCGAACGAGCTCTTTGCTGCCAAACAAGGGACACCAGAAAACAAATCTGCGGTTTTGTCCGCCTGGGATTCAGCATGACTCAGGTCCCAAGGAACGGGGCTAAGTGCTTGCTCACATCCTAAATGTTGGACTCCGGGTACAGGCCTGAACAACACTGTCTCTGCATTCTGACAGTGCCGACTTTCTTTACAGCATACAGCAATACTTGCACCAAATGATCGAATACACTTCTGGTTCAAGAAATCATGCATTCGAAACGGTTTCCTTTGCATGCGCTGTACACCTTCTCGCATTAGAAAGTATTTCTATCTCCGTAATGGCAAAAGGAGAAGCGAAGGATAAAGTACCAGACCACACTGTTAATCGCCGCATTCTAAGAATGACTTTTCAGCATATACGAGCTCTTTCAAAAAGCTGCTGCCCGAACCCGCTTTGTACGAAATTTCACCATGACTCTGCCAGCTTTCCAATTTCACACTTTTTCTTTGTTGGAGGATTCCAAGTGTGCTTCAGAATCCACAGTTATCATGTCACTTCGTACGACAATGCTGCAGCCCACTCAATATATCCGTCTATCACTTAGCATAAAGGATGTCTACTGAGCACCGTTACTAAGCACATGCTTACACAATGGAGGCAATTCTTACAAAGGCAATGCCTCCAAAATCCTGCATCAGAGTGCGCTCACTTCTGAATGAATCATATTAGGAACCCAGCCTCATTGCTCCACCAGGGCGTCGGTAGCCCGCTGAAACATCCTTGAGAGACAGTTTCAGTTACCATTTGCCTGATAAAACACTGTTCGTTTATGGACCGGCGCTTCTGCGGACACAGATTCCAAATACATCCACACCAAAGGAATTCTCCTTCAAATGACTCCTCAGCACTAAACACACACACACACACAGGGACACACACAGAAGGGCTTTTTAATCTCCTTATCAAAAAAGACCCTATATGAAAGTGTGATTGTGACTCGACCACCCATTGGAAACAAGCTGCCGCTGTAAGAGTACATGCTGATGAGTTCTTTCAGATGGCATGCTCAAGACGATGAATGTCAAAACACATTTCCACCGCCACTAGAGTTCGGAAAAAAGGCACATGAGAAAGAGATTTCCACCTCTGTCAGTCTGGGACGGAACACACGTCATGTCACAAACAAGGGTGTAAGAACTTGTTCAAAAGTAGTATCTATGACCTGAATCAGGAGAACTGCAACTCCTCTCTGTACATTGTTAGAGGGCCGCCTTACTTCACAGCATCCACCAATAATAGTACCATATCGATGACCGCACTTCTGGATTATACAAGTAAGTCAACCGAAAACGAGCTTGCTGTACAAGTGGTGCTCGCTTCCTTTCAACTTGAGAGTATACCTCTCTCTTGGTATTGGCAAAATGGGACCTGCAGTATGGAAACACCGTACTACCTAGTTAATCTCGGCTGTCTAATTCTGTCTTTTCAGCACGGACGCTCTCTTCCAAAACACGACCGCCTGAACCCGCTTCGTACGAATTTCCACAATCAAAAGGCTACATTGTCAGTATCCATTTCACAGCCTGTGGCCGTTGGAAGATTCGACATTTGCTTCATAAACTACACGTCTCCAGCCTCATCTCTGAACAATACCTGTATATCGCTTTGCACAGAAAGGAAGTACAGAGAGCCTTTTCTAAGGAGAAGCATACATAGTAGAAGCTGCTCTTTTCAGAGACTCTGATGCAACATTATTCGCCAGAGTGGTCTGACGTCTGCATTAAGCATATTTGGATCCCAGCCTCAAGCTCCATCGCTTGGTCAGTGTCACCCTGAAACATCTGTGGGAGACCGTTTCACTTTCCGTACTCTAGAACACATTGTCCGTTCGTTTTCGGCTCAGTGCTCCTGAATACCCAGGTTTAAAGAACATCCTCACCAGTAGGATTTCTCTTCATATTACCCTTCGCAGCCACACCACAGACACTGGCTTCCTTTCTTCCATTAAAAGAAATGGTAGAGTCAAGCTTTTATTTTGCTCTCACTACACATCACAAGCATACGTCCACTGTCTTACCACCTTTTGGTGCATTCCAGGCAGATAGCTAGCTAAGGTGAACAGATATCAAGATTGTTTCCAACCAGCTCTTTGCTGCCAAACAAAGGACACTAGAAAACAAATCTACGGTTTTGTCCGCCTGGCATTGAGCATGACTCAGGTCCCAAGGAACGGGGCTAAGTGCTCGCTCACATCCTAAATGTTGGACTCCAGGTACAGGCCTGAACTACAGTTTCTCTGCATTCTTACAGTGCCGACTTTCTTTACAGAATACAGCGATACTTGCACCAAATGATCTTATACACTTCTGGTTCAAGAAGTCATGCATTCGAAAACGGTTTCCTTTGCATGCGCTGTACACCTTCTCGCATTAGAAAGTATTTCTATCTCTGTAATGGCAAAAGAAGAAGTGAAGGATAAAATTCCATATCAGTCACTACTTGGAACGATACTGCAGCCCATTCAAAATACCTGTATATCACTTAGGATAAAGGATGAGTATGGAGCAGCATTTCTAAACAGACACTTACAGAGGTGAAATGGCCTTTTTCAAATCTTTTCCTGAAACATTACTTGTTAGAGTGATCTGAGTTCTGAAGTAAGCATATTTGGATCCCTGCCTAAACGCTGCATCAGATGTTCAATGTCCCTCTGAAACATCTTTGAGAGATGGTTTCAATGTCCTCATGCATTACAAAACATTTAGTGTTCATGTATGGAATGGAGCTTCTGAGAACACAGATTCCAAGCAAATTCTCTTCAGAGGGATTTCTCCTCAAATTACCCTTGGACACTACACTCCATGCACAATGGCTTTCTGTTTTCCTTGGCTAAGATAGACTGTATAGAAAGCTGATAGTGTAAAGTTACTACAAACTACAAAGAAGCTGCCACTGTATTACTACCTGCTCGTGTAATCTAGGCAGACGGCTAGCTCAAGAGCATGGATGTCAAGACAGTTTCCCACCAGCACTTTGGTACTGAAAGCAGGACACCTCAAAACAGATCTACAATTATGTCCAACTGAGATTGAACCTCACTCAAGAAATAACAATACGGCTAAGATCTTGCTGAAATCCAAATGTATTACTCGAATAATAGGAGAGAATTGCAATTCCTTTCTGTATATTCTTAGAATGCTGACTTACTTCACAGCAAACACCAATAGTTGCACCAAATTTTTGACAGCCTTTGTGGATTACAGAAGTAAGGCATTCAAAAACAAGTTACCTTTGCATGTGCTGCATAATTTCTTTAGGTTTATAGTATTTCTATCTATTCATAATGGCAACATTTGAACTGAAGTATTGAATCACCATACCATATTTTTTTTCGCTGCTGTCTAATGTCATTTCAGCATTAACACTCCTTTCCAGAACACGGATGCCTAAACCTGCTTCATACGAATTTCGACAATGAAATCTGCTACTTTTCCAATATTAATTACACTTGTTGTAGTTGTTGGAAGATTCTAACTTTGTTTCTGAAACTACAATCTTCAACTCGCTATTTAGAACAAGAAGGCAGCCCATTAAAAATATCTATATATCACTTAGTGTAAACGATGTCTATGAAGTACGGTTTCTAAAAAAAAGCTTACAGAGCAAAAGCAGTTCTTTTTAAAGGCTTTACCTCAAACATAATCCGTCAGAGAAATTTAAGCTCTGAAGTAATCATATTTGGAACACAGCATAAATGCTCCAATAGAAGATCAGTGTCCCTCTAAACATTTTTGAGAGACGGTTTCAATGTCCACATGCATTACAAAATATGTACTGACCATTTATTGAACGGCACTTTTGAAGACCCAGATTCCTAGCACTTCTTCACCAGTAGGAATTCTCTTCAAATTACCTTTGGACACGACTCGCCACACACAGTGGCTTTCTGTTTTTGTTTTTGTTTTTTTTTGGCAAAGAAGAAAGACAATATAAAAAAGCTGTGACTGTGCCACTGCTACTAACTACAAAGAAGCGGCCTCTGTTTTACTATCTGCTCATGCATTCTAGGAAGACGAGCACCTCAAGAGCATGGATGTCAAGATTGTTTCCCACCAGCTATTTAGCACTGAAAACAGGACAAGTCAAAACAGATCTACAGTTATGTCAGACTGGGTTTGTGCATCACATATGTCAAAAACAATGCGGGTAAGAACTTGCTCAAATAAAAGACATATTGCCCGAATTACAGGCAAGAATTCCAATTCCTTTCTGTACATTGTAAGAGTGCCGACTTACTTCACAGCATATACCAATAGTAGCACCAAATTTTGACGGCACTTCTGGATTACAGAAGTCAAGCATTCAAAAACGAGTTTCCTTTTCCTGTGCTGCATAATTTCTCTAAGTTTATAGTATTTCTATCTCTTCTTAAAGGCAGCATGAGAAACAAAGTATTGAAACACCATACCATATTGTTATTCACAGCAGGTTAATATTTTTTGAGCATATACACTCTCTCTTCCAAAAACAAATGTCTGAACTTGCTTCATACGAATTTCAACAATGAACACTGCAACGTTTCCAGTGTTAATTCCACACTTTGCAGTTGTTGGAAGATTCCAAGTTTGCATCAGAAACTACAGTTATCAGGTCACTTCTTAAACAATACTGCAGGCTATTCAAAATATCTGTATATCACTTAGCATTAAAGATGAATACGGAGCATCGCTTCTAAACAGAAGCTTATTGAGTGAAAGCAGCTCTTTAAAATCCTTTGTTTCAAACATAATTCATCAGAGGATCTAACCTCTGAATTAAGCTTATTTGGATCCCAGCATAAATGCTTCAAAACTTGGTCAGTTTTGATCTGAAACACTTTTAGAAGACAGTTTCAATTACCCCATGCATTACAAAACAATTAGTGTTCATGTATAGAATGGCACTTCTGAGAATACAGATTCCAAGCACATCCTCACCAGGGGAATTTGTCTTCAAATTACCCTTAAACACTACATGCCACACATTGTGGCTTTCTGATATACTGGGCAAAAAAGACTATATAGGAAAGCTATTAGTGTGTTGCTACTACAAACTACAAACAAACTGCCACTCTATTACTACCTGCTCGTGCATTCTATACAGATGGCAAGCTCAAGAGCATGGATGTAAAGACCGTATCCTACCAGCTCTTTGAACTGAATACACGTCAAAACAGATCTACAGTTATGTCAGACTGAGACTGAGCATCAGTCATGTCAAAAACAACGAGGCTTTCCCAACCTTTTTTATGAGTCCAATAATACCCTGATACCAAAACCTGCTAAGGATAACACACACACACACACACAAACTACAGCCAATATCTGTCATGAACACAGATGCAAAAATGCTAAACAAGATACTAACAAACTGAAAACAGGAACATCTTAAAAGATTATACATCACGATCAAGGGGGCTGCATCCCAGGGGCAAAGAGATGGTACAACAGATACAAATAATTAATGTGATACACCATGTAAACAAATTAAAAAATAAGAAGCATATGATCATATCAATAGATGCAGAAAAAGCCTTTGACAAGACACGGCATCCATTTATGATCAAAATACTGAACAAAATATGTATAGAAAGGAAATACCTAAATATAATAAAGGTTATATGTGACAAGCCCTCCGCCAACATTATACTGAATGGTGAGAAACTATAATCCTTCCCTCTAAGATCAGAAATAAGACAAGTCTGTTAACTATCGCCACTTTTATTCAATATAACATTGCATGTGCTAGTGAGTGCAATAAGGAAAAAAAAAACAAAAACGAAAGGCTTCCAAATATGAAACGAGAAGTCAAACGGTCACTATTTATGCATGACATGATTCTCTATATAGAAAATCCAGAAGACTCCAAAAGAACACCCCTAGACAATAAGCAAATACAGTAAAGTTTCTGAATACAAAATCAATGTTCAAAAATCCATACCGTTCCTATACAATAATAACGAAGGGTCAGAAAAAGAAGTGGAAAATTCATTCCTTTTGCAATTGCAACAAGGAGAATAAAATACCTAGGAATAAATTTAGAGATTTTCTCCTCTTCAATTTTTTTGAAGAGTTTGAGAAGAATAGGCATTATATCTTCTTTGAATGTTTGGTAGATTTCATTGGGGAAGCCAGTATTGGAATATTCTTTGAAGCAAGTCGCCACTCTAACAAAGTACAGAAAGAAATTGCAGCTCTTTCCTGTAATTCGGGTTATACATTTTCGATTTGAACAAGTTCTTAGCCTCTCTGTTTTTGACATGACTGATGCTCAATCTCAGTCTGACATAAGTGTAGATCTGTTTTGATGTGTCCTGTTTTGAGTTCAAAGAGCTGGTGGAAAACAGTCTTTACATCCATGCTCTTGAGCTTGCCTTCTGTCTAGAATGCACGAGCAGGTAGTAATGCAGTGCCAGCTTGTTTGTAGTTTGTAGTAGCGACATACTAACATCTTTCCTATACAGTCTTACTTTTCCAAGAAAAAGAGAAAGCCACTGCGTGTGGCATGTAGTGTCGAAGGCTAATTTGAAGAGAAATCCCCATGGAGAGGATGTGCTTGGAATCTGTATTCTCAGAAACGCCGTTCCGTACATGAACACTAATTGTTTTGTAATGCATGTGGATATTGAAACCGTCTTCCAAAAATCTTTCACACAAATACTGACCAACTTTTGGAGCTTTTATTCTGGGATCCAAATATGCTTCCTTCAGAGATTAGATAACTCTGACGAATTATGTTTGAAGCAAAGGCTTTGAAAAAGCCGCTTTCACTCATGAGATTGTATTTAGAAGCAATGCTCTGTACTCATCCTTTATGCTAATTGATATACAGATATTTTGAATAAACTGCAGTATTGTTTGAGTAGCAACCTGATAACTGTAGTTTCTGAAGAAAATTTGGAATCTTCCAACAACTACAAAGTGTGAAATTCATACTGGAAATCTGGCTGTTTTCATTGTGGCAATTTGTATGAATCAAGTTCAGGCATCCGTTTTGTGGACGAGAACGTATATGCTGAAAAATCATCAGCCTGCTGCGAATAACAATATGGTATGGTGTTTCAATACTTAGTTTCACATGTTTCCATATGAAAAGATAGAGATACTGTAGACTTTAGAGAAAGTATGCAGCGCATGCAAGAGAAATTGGTATTTTAATACCTGATTTCTGTATCCAGAGATGCAGTCAAAGGTGTGGTGCTAGTATTTGTATATGTTGTTAAATAAATAGGCATTCTAACAATGTAGAAAAAGGAATTGAAATTCTTGCTTTTAATTCAAAATATATGTATATCACTTAGTGTAAAGGTTGAATACGGAGCACTGTTTTTGAACAGAAGCTTACAGAATGGAAGTAGCTCTTATCAAAGCCTTTGCCTCAAACATTATTTGTCAGAGTTATCTAACTTCTGAAGTAAGTATATTTCAATAACAGCTTAAAGGCTCTAAAAGAAGGTTAATGTCCCTCTAAACATCTTTGAGAGTTGGTTTCAATGTCCACATGCATTACAAAGCATATACTGTTCCTAGCACTTCTTCACCAGTAGGAATTCTCTTCAAATTACCCTTCGACATGACTTGCCACACAGAGTGGCTTTCTGTTTTTTGGGGTTTTTTTTGTTTGTTTTTTGTTTTGTTTGTTTGTTTGTTTGGCAAAGAAGAAAGACTACATAGGAAAGCTGTGAGTCTGCCAGTGCTACTAACTACAAAGAAATGGCCTCTATTTTACTACCTGCTCGTGCGTTCTAGGCAGAAGAGAACCTCAAGGGCATGGATCAAGATTGTTTCCCACCAGCTATTTAGCACTGAAAACAGGACAAGTCAAAACAGATCTACAGTTATGTCAGACTGGGTTTGTGCATCACATATGTCAAAAACAATGCGGGTAAGAACTTGCTCAAATAAAAGACATATTGCCCGAATTACAGGCAAGAATTCCAATTCCTTTCTGTACATCGTAAGAGTGCCGACTTTCTTCACAGCATATACCAATAGTAGCACCAAATCTTTGACAGCACTTCCGAATTACAGAAGTCAAGCATTCAAAAATGAGTTTCCTTTTCCTGTGCTGCATAATTTCCCTAAGTTTATAGTATTTCTATCTCTTCTTAAGTCAGCATGTGAAACGAAGTATTGAAACACCATACCATATTGTTATTCACATCAGGCTAATGTCTTTTGAGCATACACGTTCTCCTCCAAAAATAAATGTCTGAACTTGCTTCATACGATTTTCCACAATGAAAACTGCCAAGTTTCCAGTATTAATTCCACACTTTGTAGTTCTTGGAAGATTCCAAGTTTGCTTCAGAAACTACAGTTATCAGGTCACTTCTTGGAACAATACAGCAGGCCATTCAAAATATCTGTATATCACTTAGCATAAAAGATGAGTACGGAGCATCGCTTCTAAACAGAAGCTTACTGAGTGAAAGCAACTCTTCAAAATCTTTTGCTTCAAACATAATTCATCAGAGTGATCTAATCTCTGAATTAAGCTTATTTGGATCCCAGCATAAATGCTCCAAAACTTGGGCAGTTTTGATCTGAAACACTTTTAGAAGACGGTTTCAATTACCCCATGCATTACAAAACAATTAGTGTTCGTGTATGGAACGGGACTTCTGAGAATATAGATTCCAAGCACATCCTCACTAGGGGAATTTGTCTTCAAATTACCCTTCGACACTACACGCCACACACTGTGGTTTTCTGTTATCCTTGGGAAAAAAAGACTGTATAGGAAAGCTGTTAGTGTGTTACTACTACAAACTACAAACAAGTTGCCACTGTATTATTACCTGCTCATGGATTCTAGACAGATGGCAAGCTCAAGAGCATGGATGTAAAGACCGTTTCCCACCAGCTCTTTGAACTGAATACAGGACACGTCAAAACAGATCTACAGTTATGTCAGACTGAGACTGAGCATCAGTCATGTCAAAAACAACGAGGCTAAGAACTTCCTCAAATCAAAAATGTATAACCCGAATTACAGGAAAGAACTGCAATTTCTTTCTGTACTTTGTTAGAGTGGCGACTTGCCTCAAATAATATTCAATACTGGCTTCCCCAATGAATTCTACGAAACATTCAAAGAAGGTATAATGCCTATTCTTCTCAAAATCTTCGAAAAAATTGAAGAGGAGGAAATCTATCCCAATCTTTTTTTTTATGAGGCCAATAATACCCTGATAAGAAAACCTGGAAAGTTTAACTCACACACACACACACAAACACACACACAAACACATACACATATACAAACACATACACAAACATATACACAAACACACACACACACACACAAAAACTACAACCAATATCTGTCATGAATACAGATGAAAAATCCTAAATAAAATATTAACAAACCAAAAACAGCAACATATTAAAAAGATTATACGTCACAATCAAGGAGGCGGCATTCCAGAGGCAAAGGGGTGGTTCAACAGACACAAATCAATTAATGTGATACATCATGTAAACAAATTAAAAAAGAATCATATGATCATATCAATAGATGAAGAGAAAGCTTTTGACAAGATACAGCATCCATTTATGAACAAAACACTGAATAAAATGGGTATAGAAAGGAAATACCTAAATATAATAAAAGTTATATGTGACAAGCCCTCTGCCAACATTATATTGAATGAGGAGAAACTAAAAATCTTCCCTCTATGATCAGAAACAATGCAAGTCTGTCCACTATTGCCACTGTTATTCAATATAGCATTGGAGGTGCTAGTGAGTGCAATCAGGAACAAAAATGATATAAAAGGCATCCAAACAGGAAACGAGAAGTCAAACTGTCGCTATTTGCACATGACATGATTCTCTATATAGAAAACCCTAAAGACTCCACAAGAACACTCCTAGACAATAAGCAAATAAAGTAAAGTTTCTGAATACAAAATCAATATTCAAAAATCCTTACCGTTCCTATACAATAATAACGTTGGCCGTCTTCATTTATATTCATGTTGCTAGCATTTTGAATTTTAAAAAGTGTTGTCGAAAAAATAGCTTCAGAACATATTACATTATTTCTTCTATTAGAAACTGGCAGCTTTATAGCTGTCACTAGAAACTCCATTTGTGAGGGTCTTTGGAATTACCCTGAATAAAACCTATCAGAGACCTACAAATCTAGGAGGAAAACACACATTTTAAATATTTTATTCAGTATAACGCATCAGAAATAATTTGTTCTTATTTCTGTAGTAAAAATAAAGCTTCCAAATTTGCTGAGTATTCACCTTGTAATTTACCTGTATTTAGTTCGGCTAATTCAACTCACATATCTCCAAGGTTCAGGTTTTTGTTTAAGCAGGAATAAATCCTCAATTAATCCAAACTACATGGTTATAGTTTCTCAGCATAATTTAAGCCCTTCACTTTTCCCTTAGTTTTGTATCTTAATAAACTTGCTCATACCTTAACTCTTAGCACAGAAGCAAATATTCTTGCATCCTCAGATACACTTCCAATTGTAGATTTTTTCTGAACCGCTAGAGGATGATCATTTTCATCCTGAAAATCAGCATATAATCTTGATGTATTACATAGAGAATAAGAAGCAATATATTTCTATTAGTAGTTATTTATGCTAAGAAATGCACTGGGACAAATACATATTGTACTTTTTCTGAAACAATGGAAATCACTTAAATAAAATAAAAGTCAATCCTCAATAACTCGTCTAATACCGCAAAATCCACAGGGGACACTGATAATGACCCTTCCGGCACAATAATATTAAGTTTTTGCTATTTCTTTTAATTACAATGTCCTGGTAATTAATTTGACGTGATTTAATAGGCACTTAAGATTGTACTCTAATCATTTTAAAGATACAACTCAACTGTTTCTGCTTACGAACATATTGCACACATTACCAAGTACACAAATGTGACACAAATACAGAAACACCTTATGAAGTAAGAGAAACTGCCATAAACAATGTATGTACATAGCTATTTTATTCTTTTGGGAATTAAATTTGTTGAGGGGAAACTGGTTAATAAGATTATATAGCTTTCAGTGTACAATTTGATAATATATCATCTGTATATTACATTGTGTGCTTACCACTCAAAGTCAAATCTTCTGTCCCCATATATTTGAGCCCCTTTATCCTTTTTTACAACGCCCCTTTCCTTCCAGTAAGCACTAAACTGTTGTCTGTGTCTATTGGGTTTGTTGGTTTGTCTAGTTTCTCTTTTTGCTTTCAGTTTTACCCTCCTGTAAGAGTTAATTACTTTGATTCTCAACTTTTCCTCTCTGGCTTATTCTCTTAGCATGAGTATCTAAATGTTCATCCATGTTTTTGCAAATGGCAGTATTTCAACTTTTCTCATGACTGAATAATATCCCATTAAATTTATGTACCACATCTTCTGTAGCTAATCATCTATCGAAGGGCCTTTTAGTTATTTTCATGTCTTGTGTACCACGAATAATAAAGATATTAGATACGTGCATTTTATAAACTCCAGGGAGAGTACGGTAAAATCATTATTTAGAATATCAATTTTGCCATTACGAAAAATCTCTAAAATTAACAACTATAGAAACATTTGATAAATATTTCCTCTCCTGATAGTTGATGATTGTAAATCTATAAAATAATTTGTCCAACTTTAACAATTGAACTGAAGTTTTCAAGCTTTTGTATAACATTCATCTCACAACCAACATTATTATAATATTAGATACCATCCTTCCATATCGATTAAGCTTACATCCAAATTTGCTATAAGACAAATTTAAAATTTAATCAGACTTAATTCAGTGCTTTAAGCAAACCTGGAATAAAAATTATAATAGCATTTCCATGCCATAAATTATGAAATCAAGTACAATTATAGAAAGAGTGCTATAGTATGTACTTAAATTTCTATCTAAATTTAATGATAAAGTTTTTATATGCCGTGTCTGGGCACCTTTATCTTTAGATGCATAATAACTTTAATCAGGATAAGTATATATATTAAAATTAAGTACATCTCTCAGTTTCTTAAACTTGGTTGCCCTTCTTGTCTTTAACTTATTTTCAATATGGACTGTGTGATAGTTTTTCTCTTTATTTTAAAAATATTTGATGCAATAATTAATTCATGTAATTAAATTTTATTAGAATGGAATCATAATCTCTTTTGTGAACGGTGGGAAAAAAATGCCCTTTCATTTGTCTTAAATTTACCTTTTTCCATTTTAAGAAATGTTCTGTATTGTTGGGTGTCAGATTTAGTCACAAAACAAAAGAATGTCTTGAAGATACAGTACCTAATCTAGAAAATGAAAGGTAGGGAGGTCAACACAGATGACACAGTGCTAAGAGAAATAAGAGAAATATCATTTATAGGCAATAAAAAAATTTAAGAAACAACTTGTACTAGAGCCCAGGTTTAATACCAGTAATTCTCCATGTAGGCGGTGTGACCTTACACAGGTCACTTACTCATTGTGAGCTAAAGACTCTCATCAATAACCCAGTAATCATATATAACTAACTAGATTAAAGGAGCAAAGAGATGGAAGGCATTAAATACAGGCTAGGTTCACTATTTTAAATATGACTGACTCAGAGCTTACTAACTTACAAGGTAGAAAGTGTTAGTAATATCATCATTTATCATCATCATCATCATCATCATCATCAGTATGATTATCACAAAGAGGAAGTATATAAATGCCATAAAGTTAAATAAAACTCCTAATACTGAGTTATAAAAGGACATTGTTTTCATATGGGTATTAAATAGGGAATACCAAAAAATAGAGCAGAAAGTACGTATATTTTTACCGTAAAGAGAAGAATTTAAGTAATAAACACTATTGGAAAACATAATGAAAGTGCCTTATTATAGGTCCATACTTTGGTGTACATGGCAAGACTATAAATTTACAGAAGACTCATTTAGAAAAGTCAACAGTCTTGGAGGAAAATGGACACACACTATAAACTAATGGATGTAAAAATATTCTGAAATTACAAGCCTATTAAGAATCATTTTATGTTAAAATGCAGAACCGTAGCTGAGATAAAAAACATGTTCAAAAAACCGTATATATAAACTGTGCATTTTTGACATATCATTAAAAACAAAACTATATTTTAAGCCCAAATTTATTTTTTTTAAATAGCAGCAATGGTTGATAAATTTGGTAAAATATATAAGTAAATAAAATGAAATATGAGCCAACAGCAGCAACAAATGATTAGATCTTGGATATGCAATTTACTAAGCTTTTTTTAAAGGTATGTTGACTTGAGTGACTCATAGCACATAAGCAGGCTTGAATTGTCAAACATACCACTACACTCACACTCACAAACACACACATACACACACACACACTCACACACAATCAGAAAGGAATATTATGGCCTTCTTTCTTGAAATTATAAAGTAAATAAGTTTCAATGAGATCATAAGGGAGAGAACCTGGTCCAAAAGGATTAGTGTCCTGGTTCCTGACACAGAGTGCCTAAAATCCCTTGTAAATAGAGGTGACAGGAGACCATTTTGTTCTAAAATTTAGTCTGTGACCATAGTTCCTAATACATAGCTCCTAACTTTTCTAATTTCCTGAAGATAGGAACATCTGATATTGAGCTCCTGAATCCCAGAGCATTTCTGGGGTCATAGGAATATCTTTGGTTCTAACGAGTTGACCCTTGGTGGGCTTGAGGATGGTTTCAGGTTACAGAAAGAATGAGACACGATTTAGGAGCTTTAATCTTTCATTTTTATACACCATTCTCTGGAGAGGGAAAATAGCTAAAAATAATAATCAACCATGCATATGTGATGAAGCCTCCATAAATGTCTCTAACATGTGAAGTTTGGAGAGCTTCCAGGTTGGTGAATTCACCCACGTTCCGGGAGGATGGTACACCTGAACTATATGGAAACAGAAGCTCTAGCACTGCGATACTTCCCAGTCTAACCTTATGTACCTCTTCCTCTGGCTGTTCATCTGTATCCTTTATCACATCCTTTAGTGCATCATAAACTAGTAAATGCAAGTAAGTGTTTCCTGAATTCTGTGGGCTTTTCTATAGACTGACTGAATTCAAGAAGGGGCGTTGTAGGAACTTGTGATTTATAGGCAAGTCAGACAGACAAAAGATGTGGGTGTCCTGAGGACCTTCTCTTTTTGATTGGCATCTGAGATATGACACAATCTGATGAGACTGAACCTTAGCTTATGGAGTCCACACTAACTCTGTTAGTATCAGAATGAACTTGAATTGTATGATACCCAGCTGGTGCAGCAGAGAATTGCTCGTTGCGTGGCAAACCCAGATATTTGCTGTCAGAAGTGTTTTTAGTGTGCTACTAGTGTGAGAGTAAAGGAGAAACACACAAGTGGAGTGAGTTTTGTCCTATATTGTATGTATTAGAATACATGCAATCTGTTTGGATCATTATGCTAAGTCTTTTGAAAAGAGCAAAAAGACATTGAATCTATACACTGTAACTTAGTAGCTAAACTGATTCATCCTCATTTGGTGTAAGTGTAGCTTTGAATATTTTCATGAAAATTATGGACCATATATCCATAAAAAGTACAAGTAGGCATGTGAGTAAAGAGTTTTCACTTTAGAGCAGTCATAGGCTCCAAGGATCTCCTTAAGAACAGCTGTTCTCATACACCTCTTGTGAAACAAACTAGATTGTCAGGAGTATGGGAAAAGTCAATTACAATATATCCACAGGATAGGATGTTAAACAGTCATGAAATGATGTTTTTGAAGAATATCTAATGATACACAATATTGTTGATATAACTTGAATTAAAAAGAAATAAAACCAAGATTTCAAAACCAAAAATTCATTATCACAACTATGTATTTCTGTGTGTGAACTGGTGCTCAGAAAACAGGTCCGTCATTGCAAAATTTGCTCGCGGACGCGGCCCTTTTAAGAAGCATCTGCCGCTGCCACTCCCGCAGTCTCCGTCCCAGCTGCTCCAGATCAGGCATCCCTGTGACCTCTTCCCATCCCACCTTCTGCAGTTGCAGGGTGCTTTCTTGGATTTCTCCATAGGTGTATGGCTTGTTCCTATAGATCTCAGGTGATTTTTTCTTGCCGCTGCTCCTTGTTTCCGTCGCAACTTTGAATTGGTTGCCAGAGGGATGAACTGAGCCTCTATCATCTATACCTTTTCTTGGTCCTCTTCAGTTTAATCATCATTCCAAACCCAAGTTGTCTTCCAAAGCTAATTCATTTTTCATCCCCAGTAACTTTGGCAAGTCCAATTAATCAATATTGTTCCTTTTTCCATCTGTCTTAATATCTTGTACCTACTTAGACTGCTATGTAATATCTTGAAGATCATTGCAGAAAAACATTTGAAGAGGTATTATTTTAATGCAGCTGCTCTCAATTTTCAGAGTCTATTCTCATTGATTTACAGCATATGCTTTCTATCAAGATTCCCTGATAGAGATTGCTATGTTTATGTTTTATTAAATTGCACAAGGCACTTTCATACTCTAGCCAGGCTAGGTCCTTAGCATTTATGTAATATCATCTGATGATATTACATAAACGCTAAGATATAGATAAGATTGAAGAGCAAAAGGAAAAGAGAAATTTTGTCAAATATATTTACTAAAAAGCATTATAACTCAGATGATTTGCCAATGGCACAATTCAAATTAAAAATTACCTTAATAGAAGAGTAGGGAAAAAGCAGAAACCTAAAAATTTAATGTAATAAATTGTTCAAGTTCCCCAGCTTTGGAATCACATGGGTCTAGGTTCCAGATACATCTTTGATCTTTACTAACCTCTCTAAGCTTTAGAATCTTCAACATTATATATCAGGATAAATCTTACTACACCACTTATGGTGTTTGAAATTTTTGAGCAAAATGATATCTGCAAAGTACTTAACTTATTAGGACACCCAGTTTACAAAGCTACAGTTATTATGACTATTTTCACTGTTATTACTAGCTATGACATGTTTGACATTTACGAATATAGCAATCACATACAAAAAATGCTTCATTTATTCCTCTTAATAATTGTAGATGGGATTCCATGTGTGTTTTCTCTAAGTTCTGTGTAATCAATGGTTATAGTTTGGGACATATTAGAAAAGCAGTTACACCTATCAGAGTCTTTAAATTTGAATACCCTGATCTTTTTGACAGTCAGACAATGAATAAATAAAAACACAGACATAATCCCCCCCCCGCCAATTCTTTTAAGCATCTATTTTGAGAAGGAGAAAGTATAACAAAATATGATACTTGATTAAGTTTTGACACTGAGTGGAAAATTTGTATTTTATACTATCTTTGGTACTTTAGGAGAGAAAATGCAAACTCTTTCTCTAGATGGAACAATAAGGCATCCATTCTCTGGTATGGACAGTATTCATCATTCCCAACTGCACTTGGAATGGTTATTTGGTCAGAAGCACACTCAAAAGAACTTTTCAAAAGAACATCCAAAGGAAATTTTAATAGAAGCTAAGGATAAGTGTTAGCTATCTTGATCAGAAACACAGAATACTGCTTTTGGGGGGAAACAGTGACACCGAGACATCTTAGATCATGTATCTAAAGCACAAGGGTCAAGTGTCTGATTGGGAGCATTTGATTAGCCTGAGTTAAGACATACATGCACCCTCAGCCAAGGGTGGACTGCAGTGCAGTGTGATTGACAGTTGCACTAAGAGCATAAGGCATATTGAGGCATGGTAACCCAAGGGAGGAAAAATGGAGTTCTGTGTCAAAAACAAGGGAGGAAGGAATGTTCATAGGACAGACCAAGACATTCTACTTTACCATTTCAAAAAACAATTTAGACCTGAAAACTGGTTGACGGAAATATTGAAGTGACAAGTGTGGGGACAGACAAATCAAAAAAGTGAAATGAGGTTGACTAAAATATTTAGGTGAGCAGTGTGGGCACAGGTGTGGAGGACTGGCATATATCTTAAAAATTATAGTGCTAGATTTCTATCATACTGAAAATTTCATTTTTATTTTTACTATGTCCAATGCTTTGAAATTTAAATAGCTGATTTACTGGAAAATTCAAAAAATATACAAGTTTATGTTGCTTCAAAAAACTTTTTTGCTCTTACAGATTTTGGAAAGATTAAAGGTAATGCTCGAATTGAATGAAAATTGCAGGAACTAAAAGCACCTATTTGACAAAGATTCATTAAATACAGTCTAAGGACTAAATTTCACATGTTCATTGTGCAAAGTAGTCGTAGTTAAATAGCTTCACTTCGTATAGCTTCTACAGTTTCTTCACATATCTAATTATTAAATATGCTGCTGAGAAGATGACTATGAGTGAAGTAAAGCTGTACAGATACAAGATAATTAGATTGCGTTTTTCAAGGTTTCTTCTCTCTGTAGTCATTGCTTCTTGTTTAAATCTTCACAAGTAAATCAGATATTCCTGAGGAAATATCTTCTGAAAGAAAAACAAGTAGGCAAATTCTTTCTATTTCAGGGGAAATCACATATACTCCACTAGCAACGACTAGGGCTCATTGATGTAAAAATAGTAAAGATTCGCATGGTGTCTGCCCAGCCACTTTATTATTTTTTAAATTAATGTCATGTACACAGTACATTGGTTAGACAGTTATATAGTTCATAATTACTCTCTCCCAACCATGGCCTTCCACCTATCAAACATATTAATGCTAACTGCATTCCCTGTGCCATGCTCCCCATGCCTATGTCCATCTAGGAAATACGAATGTGTACTTCTTTAATGACTTCACCCAATTCTCCCAGACCCCGGAACCCCTTCCCTGTGTCCAACACGAAATTGTCCACTATGTTTTGGAATCCTTTTTTGATTTGTTTGTTCTTTTTGTCCTTAGATTCTGCATATTTTTGAAATCATATTTATCGTTCTCTGTCTGACTTATTTCACTCAGCATAATAATCTCTATGTCCATCCACGTCATTGCAAATTATAGCATTTCATTTTTTTAGTGGCTGAGTAATATTCCATTGTATATACATGCACAGGCACTTTAGATGCGAGATGTGTTGTTTTAGAAAAGCTATAGAAAGGAACCAAAGATATATCATTTTTTTTATATTATGCTTTATAAGTGCTGTTTTCTCTTTTCCCTCTAGTCTTTCAACTTACTTAACATTAACTTTTTCTTAATTAAAAAGTATTGTCATTGCATATACTTAAAGAATGTATATTAAGACAATAGTTTACAATACTGTACTTTTGAATGCTTTTGCATATCTTAGGTCCCTCCTAGGGTTACAAACACACATGCATACACACACATACACACATCCATACACACACACACACACACACACACACAAATACATAATTGTGATCATGAATTTTTGGTTTTAAAATCTTGGTTTTTTTTTTTCTTTTTAGTTCATGTTATATCAACAATATTTTGTATCATTAGCTATTCTTCAAAAACATCATTTTCGTGACTGTTCAACATTCCACAGTATGGATGTATTGTAATTGACTTTTCTCTTCCCTTATTCCTGACAATGTAGTTTGTTTCATAAGAGGCCTTTGAAATCAGCAGTCCTTAATGAGATCCTTGGAGCCCATGACTGTTCTAAAATGAAAACTCTTTACTCACATGTATACTTGTCCGTATTATGGATATATGGTCCACAATTTTCATGAAAATGTTCAAAGCTACACTTATACCAAATGAAGATCAATCATTCAGTTACTAAGTTATAGCCTATAGATTCAATGTCTGTTTTTCTTCTTTTCAAAGTATTTAGCATAATGATCCAAACGGTTTGATAGTATCCTAATACATACTATATAGGAAAAAACTCACTCCACTTGTGTGTTTCTCCTTTAGTCTCACACTAGTAGCACACTTACGACAGTTCTGACAGCAGATATCTGGGTTTGCCACTCATCTAGCAATTCTCAGCAGCACCAGATGGCTGTCCTGCAGGATCGATTATTAATTCTATTTTTAGCTGTTTTCCTTCTCTGGAGAGTAGGCTATAAAAATGAAGGTTTAAGGTCTCTAAATCATGCCTTGTTCTTTCTGTAACCTGCACCCATCCTGAAGCCCACCAAGAATCACCTCATTAAAACCAAAGATATTCCTATGACCCCAGAATTTCTCTGGGATTCAGGAGCTCACAATCAAATTTCCTATCACTCAGGATATTAGAAAGGTTAGGAGATATGTGTTAGGAACTAGGATCACAGACAAAATGTTAGAACAAAATATTATCTTTTCACCCCTATGTACAAGGGATTTTAGGAACTCTGTGTCAGGAACCAGGACACTAATCCTTTTGGACCAGGGTCTCTCAATTATGATTTCATTGAAACTTAATTACTTTATTATCTCAAGAAAGAAGGCCATATTATTCCTTTCTGATTGTGTGTTTGTATGTGTGTGTGTTTGTGAGTGTGAGTATAGTGGTATGTATGACAATTCAAGACTCCCTATGTGCTATGAGTCACTCGAGTCAGTATACCTTTTAAAAAGGTTAGTAATTGCATATCCAAGATCTAATCTTTTGTTGCTGCTATTGGCTCCTATTTCTTTTTTTATTTACTTATATATTTTACCAAATTTATCAACCATTGCAGCTATGTAAACAAAAAACCATAAGACTTAAAAAGTACTTTTGTTTTTAATGATATATGAAAAATGCACAGTTTGTTTATTGTTTTTTTAATTTTTTTATCTCAGCAACGTTTATTTTAAGATAAAACAATTATTAATAGTGCTGTAATTTTATAATATTTTTACATCCATTTGTTTATAGTGTGTGTCTTTTCCCCTCCAAGACTGTTGACTTTTCTAAATGAGTTTTCTGTAAATTTGTAGTCTTGCCATACAAACCAAAGTATGAGCATTTAATAAGACACTCTTGAATTCTTTCTTTACAGGAAAAATATACATATTTTCTACTCTATTCTTTGGTATTCCCTATTTAATACCCCATGTGAAAACGATTTTCTTTTATAACTCAGTACTGGGCCTTTTTTAAATTCCATGGCACTGGTATTCTTCCTCCTTCTGATAATCCTTCTGATAATCATAGTGATGATGATGATGATGATGATGATGATGATATTACTAACACTTTCCAACTTGAAAGTTAGTAAGCTCCGAGTAAGTCATATTTGAGATAGTGAAGCTAGCATGTATTTAATGCCTTCCATCTGTTTGCTACTTTAATCTAATTAGTTAGATATGATTAGTAGGTTATTGATGAAAATCTTTAGATCAAAATGGGTAAGTGACCTGTGTGAGTTCACACCACATACATGGAGAATTATGGTATTAGACTTAGGCTCTGGCTCAAGTTTTTTCTTAAAATTTTTTCTTGAGTATAAATGAGAGCATACAGCATTTACTTTTCTTCCTCTGTCTTATTACTCTTAGCACAGTGCCCTCCAGGTTCATTCATATTACCCTCCCTTCCCTTCATTTTCTAGATTCAGTACTGTATCTTGAAGACATTCTTTTGCTTGTGAACAAATCTGACACCCAACAATAGAGGACATTTCTTAATGTGGATAAAGGTAAATTCAAGACAAATGAAAGGGCATTCTTTTTCACACAGTTCACAAAAGATATTAATGATTCTATTCTAATAAAATTTAATTACATGAATTAAATATTGAGTCAAATATTTTTAAAATCAAGAGGAAAAACTAACACACAATCCAAATTGAAAAAAGTTAAAGACAAGAAGAGCAACCAATTTTAAGAAACTGAGAGTAGTACATAAGTTTAATATATATATTTATCATGATTAATGTTATTATACATATAAAGTTAAAGGTCCCAAACCAGGCAGATAAAAATTTTATCAAAGGATTTAGAAAGATAGTTAAATATATACAGTAACTACCTTTCCATAATAGTACTTGCTTTCACAATTTATGACATGAAAATTCTATCATAATTTTTATTCCATGATTTATTTAAAGCACTGAATTAAATCTGATTAAATTCTATATTCATCTTATAGCAAATATGGATGTAAACTTAATCAATATGGAAGCATGGTATCTAGTATTATACTAATGTTGTTTGTGAGATGAATATATTATAACAAAGCTTGAAAAATTTCAGTTCAATTGTTACAGTTGGACAAAATATTTTATAGGAATTTTACAATCATTGACTATCAGGAACAGAAATATTTATCAAGATGTTTCTATAGTTTTTCATTTTAGAGATTTTTCATAATGGCAAAAATGATATTTTAAATAATGTTTTTACTGAACTCTCCCTGAAGTTTATAAAATCTGTATATCTAATATCTTTATTATTCATGGTAGCCAAGACATTTAAATAACTGAAATTCCCTTCAATAGGTGATTGGCTAAAGAAGATGTGGTACATAAATCCAATGGGATATTACTCAGTCATGAGAAAAGGTGAAATACTGCCATTTGTGAAAACGTGGATGGACCTTGAAATAGTCATGCTAAGAGAATATGCCAGACAGGAACAGTAGAGAACCACAGTATTTCACTCTTGTAGGATGTAAAACTGAAAGCAAAATGATGAACAAGAGAAACCAACAAACCTGATAGACACAGACAACAGTTTAGTGGTTTCTGAAGGTAAAGGGGCTCAAATGTACGGTGACAGAAGATTTGACTTTGGGTGGTAAGCACACAATGCAATTTATGGATGAATTATTATCAGTTGTACAACTGAAAGCTATATAATCTTATTCACCGTTGTCACCTCAATAAATTCAATATAAAAAAATTAAAATATCTATGTACATCTATTGTTTATGGCAGTTTCTCTTCATAAGATGTTTCTGTATTTGTGTCACTTTTGTGTACTTGGTAATGTGGGCAAAGCATTCATAAACAGAAAGAGTTGAGTTGTATCTTTAAAATGATTAGAATACAATATTTAGTGCCTATTAAATCAAGTCAAATTAATTACCAGGACATCGTAATTAAAAGAATTAGCAACAACTTAATATTATTGTGCCCGAAGTGTCAATATCCGTGTCCTCTGTGGATTTTGTGTTATTAGAGGTGTCATTTAGGAATGACGTTTTATTTTATTTGATTTCCATTGTTTTAGAAAAAATAAAGTACAATAAGTATTTATCCCAGTGCATTTCTTAATATAAATAATGACCAATAAAAGAATATTGCTTCTTATCCTTTATGTAATACAGCAAAAGTATATGCTGAGATTCAGGATGAAAATGATCATCTTCTAGTGGTTCAGAAAACATTCTACAATTGGAGGTGTATCTGAGAATGTAAGAATGTTTCCTTGTGTGCTAAGAGGTAAGGTATGAGCAAGTTTATTAGGACACAAAACTAAGGTAAAAGTGAAGGGCTTAAATTGTGCTGAGAAACTGTATCATGTAGTTTGGATTAACTGAGGACTCATTCTTACTTAAACAAAAACCTGAAACTTGGAGATATGTAAGTTGAATTAGCCGAACTAAATACTGGTTAATTACAAGGTAAATACTCAGCAAATTTGGGGGCTTTAATATTACTACAGAAATAAGATCAAATTATTTATGATGTGTTATATTGAATAAATATTTAAAATGTGTGTCTTCCTCTTAGATTTGTATGCCTCTGATAGCTTTTATTCCAGGTAACTCCAAAGACCCCCACAATGGAGTTTCTAGTGACAGATACAAAGCTGGCAGTTTCTAATAGAAGAAATAATGTAATATGTTCTGAAGCTATTTTTTCGACAATACTTTTTAAAATTCAAAATGCTAGCTACATGAATATTAATCAACACGGCCAATGTTAGTACTCGACTAAAATTTTAAAAACTTAAATATGTCAGAAAAAAATAACTAACCAACAGTTTTTAAAATCCCAATCCAAGACTAAAGAGGCTCGTTTTCCATATTTTCCTAGTGAGATTTTATCAGTTCAGTTTGAGAATTTGTACCGATTGCAATGGTTTCATTACTAAGAAATAAATTTATCTATATTTCTTGTATAGGGGTAAAAGTTTAGAAATCAGAGCATTTTAGACACTCAGGTACAGATATTTCCTAAAAGTATTTCAATAATTTTTAAAAATAGTTATTAATATGCATGCATAAAACCTTAATGATCCTGAGCAAAACCAGTTCTTGATTGGCTATAAGTCTTTTAAATTTAAGTAATTAATTAACTAATATTTATAAATTAAGTTTTTTGAGGAAAAATTGGTTAACATATTACTATAATTTTCAGGTGTACTATTTGATATCTATATATTTTTTGCATGATTACCACTCAAAGTCCAGTTTTCTTCAGCTACCATATACTGGATCCCCTTTACCCACTTCACCCTTCCTCTCCCTCCTTATAGTTAAGCCCCTTTTCCCCGTCTACCTCACCCCTCCTCCCTGACCCCATACCATTTGGTAACCAGTAGTCCATTGTCCATGTCACTAGGATCTGTTTGTCCTGTTCCTTTGTTGCTTTTAAGTTTATATGTCACATATAAATAATATGACATCATTTTCAACTTTACATATCTGGCTTACTTTGCTTAGTATGACTGTTTCGGGGTGTATCCATATTGTTGCAAATGACAGTATTTCATCTCTCTTTATCGCTGAGCAAGATTTCAATGCATATAGGGGCCACAGCTTCTTTACCCAATCCTGTATTTTGGGGCACTTCGGTTGCTTCCATGTCCTGGCCAGTGTGAATAATGCTTCTATGAACATCGGTGTGCAAATATCTTTTCGAATATGGGTTTTCAAGTCTTTGGGGTAAATGGCCAGTAGATGGAGGTCTGGATCATATGGGGGTTCAATTCCTAGTCTTTTGCGGAATCTTCATACTCCTTTCCATAGTGGCTGTACCAATTTGCAGTCCCACCAGCAGTGTATTAGGGTTCCTATTTCTCCACAAGCTCTCCAAACTTTGTTATGATTATTTTGTTAATTATATCTATTCTAACAGGTGTGAGATGATGTGTCATTGTGGTTTCAATTTTCATTTCCCTAATAGCTTGCGATGTTGTGCATCTTTCTTGTATTCGTTGGCCATTTGTATGTCCTAGAGGGAGAAGTGTCTTTTCGGTTCCTATCCCTGTTTTTGGATTCGATCATTTGTTCTTTTGCTGTTACTGAGTCATATGAATCCTTTGTATTTTTTGGATATTAGGCTCTTATCAGAGGCATTGCTTGGAAATAAGTTTTTCCATTCAGATGCTTGTCTCTTCACCTTGTTTACAGTTTCTTTTGCTGAGCAGAAGCTTTTGAGTTTCATGTAGTCCCATTAGTTTACATTTGCTTTTACTTCCCTTGCCTTGGAGGTCAAATTCATAAAATCTTCTTTCAGTCCAAGGGCCTTGAGTTTAGTTTCTATGTTTTCTTGTATGCATGTTATTGTTTCAGGTCTTATATTCAGGTAGGTCCGTCATCCATTTTGAGTTAACTATGGGGTGTGGTATAGACACCATTCTAGATTCATTCTTTTGCAGGTGGCTTTTCCAGTATTTTCAGCACTATTTATTGAAGAGTCTTTCCTTTCTCCACCATATGGTTTTCGCTTTTTTTTTTTTTTGTCCAATTTATTTGCCCATAGAAATATGGGTTTACTTGTGGAATCTCGATTCTGTTCCACTGGTCTCTGTGTCTGTTTTTCTGCCAGTAACATGTTTTGATTACTGTCCCTTTGCCAAGTCAGCCAGACTGATGCATCCAGCCGCTTTTTTTTTTTTTTCCTCAGGATGGCTTTGGTAAATCGGGGTGTTGGTGGTGCCATGCAAATCTAATGAGCTTTTGTTCCATTTTTTAAAAAAATGCCGATGGGCTTTTGATGGGGCTTGCATTACATCTGTATAATGCTTTAGGTAATATGTTCATTTTAACTTCGTTGATTCTTCCAATCGGAGAACACGAAATATCTTCTTCATTTTCTTTTAATAGAGTTTTCTTATAGTTTTCATTATATAGGTCCTTCACATGTTTTATTAAATTTATTCCTAGGTATTTTATTCTCCTTGCTGCAATTGCAAAAGGAATGATTTTTCCACTTCTTTTTCCGACCCTTTGTTATTATAGTATAGGAACGGTATGGATTTTTGAATATTGATTTTGTATTCAGAAACTTTACAGTGTTTGCTTATTGTCTACGAGAGTTCTTGTGGAGTCATCAAGTTTTTCTATACAGAGAATCATGTCATGCACAAATAGTGACAGTTCAACTTCTTCTTTTCCTATTTGGATGAATTTCATATCTTTTTCTTGCCTCATTGCACTCATTAAGACCTCCAATGTTATTTTGAATAACAGTGGCAATAGTGGACAGCCTTGTCTTTTTTCTGATCTTAGAGGGAAGGTTTTCAGCTTCTCATCATTCAGTACAATGTTGGCGGAGCGCTTGTCACATATATCCTTTATTATATTCAGGTATTTCCTTTCTATACCAATTTTGTTCAGTGTTTTAATCATAAATGGATGCCGTATATTGTCACAGGCTATTTCTGCATCTATAGATATGATCATATGATTCTTATTTTTTTATTTGTTTACATGGTGTATCACATTAATTGATTTGTGTCTGGTGAACCATCCCTTTGCCCCTGGGATTCAGCCCACTTGATTGTGATGTATAATCTTTTTAATACGTTGCTGCATTTGGTTTGTCGGTATTTTATTTAGGATTTTTGCGTCTGTTTTCATGAGAGATATTGGTCTATAGTTGTGTGTGGGTATGTGTTATCCTTACCAGGTTTTGGTATCTGGGTAATATTGGCCTCATAAAAAGAGTTGGGAAGTATTGACTCCTCTTCAATTTTTTGGAAGAGTTTGAACAGAATAGGCATTAAATCTTGTTTGAATGCCTGGTAGAATTTACTGGTGAAGCCATCTGTTCCTGGACTCTTACTTTTTGGTAGATTTCTGATGATGGTTTCATTTTCCATACTGCTGATTTGTCCGTTTAGATTTTCCAATTCTTGATTCGGTTGTGATGTTTGTTTTAGCACAGTCAAAGAAAAATTCTAAAGTTGGGGAGGAACATCATCAGTACTTTTAGAACATGAAAACCATTATTTTCAAAGCTGTTATTCTTCAGTGGTATCCATTTTTCCTTCTTTGTTTTGAATGTATATCTCATATGCACATCCAGTAGCCAAGATATGTGTCATTGTATTTATATTTCTCGATTATATAACTGTGGTTTTAACATTTATTCTCCAACACATCATCAGTGATATTAGGACCAGATGCTCACTGTGGGGCCATACCTCCTCTTGTCAGGCTGCAAGGAGTACGCATCAAAATCCCCTAGAAGATTCTGATTCACCCGTCTTCAAGAGTAGGCCATTATTTAAATAAAACTAAGAGAAGTCTCCTATTCAAAAGAAAAATGACTGATAGATTTGGTTACATCAGAATGATAGACTCCTGTGACAAAGATAATTGTAAGCAATTCAGGAACAAGCAATAAGCTCAAAGCAAATATTTACAACGTATGTTTTTATACATGGAGAAATAGTGTCCAGAATGTAGAAAAGACTTTTGAAAGCCACTATTTGAGCAACATGATAAAAATTGAAGTATCATTTACGTATGTCATATTACCCTTAATTTTCTGTGTGAGATAAAAAAAAGATTACACTTGACCTTTAAGCATCACCTTGTTTGCTCACCTAGAGCATTTGATAAATATTAATATCTATATCTTCTTAAAAATAATAATTGCCATTAATTTATCTTGATAACTTTGTGAGAACTGTAAAAATTCTTTATTTTTTTAGCCTATAGAATTTATTTTAATAAGGAAACAAAAGAAACAAAAAATCAATAAAACATCCAATTACAAGATAGATGCAATTGTTCCTAATCGTATTGATGTAAAAATGAAGATTAGTAAAGTTGGGCAACTTTCCAAGTATCGCTCAGCCAGCGAAGACAGAATTCAGAATTAGATTTACCATAGTTCAAGACATTTTCTTGTAATATGTATATCATGTGTTGATTCCCATGGGATGGGAGGATTGGAATCTTAACAGAAGTAGAATTTTAGTAGGAAATAACAGAGCATACCAAATTTCTGTGAAAAAATTAGAAAATAATTATCAAGGCAACCAAATGGTTTTCAAATTGAGATGTCCTGTGGGAATTATGGTTCCCTCTATTAAGGTAACAAGTCGGATCTCATTTTAGAAACACCTTTCAACTTTTTAACTAGCTTTTCCAGGTTATTATATGTCATTTTAACTATGACCAATAGCCTAATTTAATGCAAATATAAGGAGACGCAAAATATGATCGAGATTAATTTTTTAAATTTCTATTTTTCCAGAAGTTAATGCAATAAGAATTAATATCTCCTTCTACAAGTTGCTGATATGAAAAACTCAGAGTCATAATAATTGAATGAAAATGTTGACTTAATGTCTCCTGGATGTCAACCAGACTGTGAATATTGTGTTCTTGAGTTATTAAAAAAGACATATTTAAAGAAAATAATATTTTGAAAAAAACATCAAGAAAGGGAGAGTTCTCATTCACAAATCACCAATTCTTTATTACATTTCGTAAATATGCATGAAATGGGGACCAGACATTTTAGGAGAATGCTGCTATTGGGAGAAAAAAATAACCACTGTTAGAGGATACAAATTTCCTTAGTGGCAAAAGTATGTAAATATGTAAGGTTAACAATATAGAGAGCAATAAAATTTGCTTCTTGACAGAGATTAGGGCTTCTGAGGGCTCCTAGTCCTGAGCGCTGGCCTGATGATGTGAGCACATTCATGTGTTTCCCCAGTATAGCATTTTATCCTAGGCCAGACTCATGCCTGGCTCATGTCAAAAATGGTGCTGATAGCAAACTCTTAACCCAAGTTTACAGTGTCAGGAGGTAGACATTTCCTCTACCCTTCTAAGAATTAAATTGACATGAAAGAAATTAATAGAAGAAAATCAAATTTGATTACAATGTACATGAGGAAGTCTCATAGATAGGGCTCATAGATAGGGGACCTAAAGAAATGACCAAAGCAGACAGCTTTTTAGAGGACGAAGCAATAAATTGATTAGAATTTGACAGGGTTCGTGTGCTTAGTTAGTAAGGAATAAGTAGAGTTTGGGCTTGGGGTATAAATTAGTAAAAAGAACAAGGTTTGTTTATAGGTTTGTTTATACAGGCATCTCAGCCCTGAATTCTCTCTCTCTAGAGCTAAAGATATTTCTCTTTTCTTCTGGTGCACTGAAGGTATCTTTCTGCTTTCACAGAGACATAAGGTAATGGGAGTGCCCTTTCTAAAATATCAATATGCCACTTTGGCATATTTTGGGGGGGCCCACACTAAGCTCCATTAATCCTGTATTAGGTACTCTAAATACTTCTCAGGAATTTAACTCATTTATTTCCCTCGAAAACCTCATGAGGTAGCTACTATGATTATTCTCAATTTACATATGAGAACACTGAGTCACAGAAACAACAGGTAACCTGCCCAAGGTGTACAACTTAGTCAGTGGTGAGGCCAGGATTCACAGCCACACACTCTGGCCTGAAACCTATGCTCTAGGCCTCCCAGGTGGAAGAACACTTGGCTGGGAGTTAAATCACTCAGATTCAGGCCCAGATCTGCTCTTAACTCTCCATAGGATGCTGCATTTTATTACTCTGGGCCACAGTTGTCTTCTATTATGCAAATATTGCTTTAGAACTACGAGCCCTTGAAAGTCTTCAACCATTTCTGATAGTATTTATGTTATTTAACTTTGGAAATAATGGCATGGGGAAAAATGACAAAGGCCCTAAAAATACTGTCATACTTGAGAGCTACATTTTAAACTTCAAAATGTCTAGATTACTTAATCTTGAAATCCAAAGCATCATTTATGTATTACAGGTTTTGTAGTCGATGTCACTTGAAGCTGGTGCAATATTTAGTGACGTTTACTTCCTAGTTGGTCTATATAATGGACATATAAACAGTACTAGTCTGAATTAAGATCTTATGAAATATTAATTTTGATCCCCTTTTGGGACTATGGGACTCCCAACTTTATACAAACACTTCTCATTGTTTCAACAGAGTGATATCTCGTAGGAGATCTCACCTAACCATGGTTATCTTCATGATTGCCATGTCATCTGACCTCATATAGTTTTACCTTGAACAAGGTGAATATGCATACGTGCCTGAGGGTTCATTATCTTCTGAGCAATGACTTTATAAATGAACTACCATGTGTCTAATTGGGCACTGAAACACGTTATACTGTTATCATATATCTGTGTGCCAATTTTCTCTACTAGAATTCAAATTTCATTTGAGCAGGTGCCACGTTACCCCATAAATGTAACATCTCAAACTGGATTGATTTTTAGTTTTATATGTCCATTTGTTTTTATATATAGCCATGCCTATTAACCTGTTTAATCAAGACTTTTCATGTAATCCTTGAATTAATTATTTATTTTCAGATAAGTAAAGTATTCTTTCAATTACTTTCTTGGGCCTGATCACAACATCAAGAGTAACATGACCCATCATTTTACTAGAAATGTCCCCTTTTATCAAAATTAGGAGCTTAGATTTGATAATACCTTTTTGAAAGTTATGTATCTATCACAGTTTTTTCCCATATATTTGACCCCATTGGAGAAATGAAATGTCAAGAAAATTGTTTTTTCCTTACAACTGATATATTTCTGTTACATGGTCACAGCCTATGTTGTAGCTCATAATGTTTTCCTTCTGATCTCCTGGAGGCTCAAAGTCAAATGTTTGCTTCAGCTATGCAATTTTACAAATTGAGTGCAACACACATATATCATGATAACTTTTTCTCTGGTTTAATTTTGATTGCTTAAAATAGAAATGAGACTATTTTTTCTAAGCTTATATATATCTAGAGAATGAGGAAATTTCAGGCCCTTGAAAGTAGATGAAAAGTGGCAAACCTACAAGTAAAAAGTTTGGGGACTTATTTACAGGTTTTAAGCCATTGGACATGATTCATTATGAAAAATAGTAATTTATTATTCAGTGAGTGGCCGAATCATTTTTTCTTTTCTAAATTCACTGGCAGTGTGTATATTTAAAAGTCTGATCATACTCTAGTAGCATTAGACATTTATTTAATACCTGCATGTCTTTCGGATGATTTAATGTGTAACAATCCAGAGTATGATATGGATTATTATCTTTTGAGTCAAGCCTGAATTTTTGTAGCAGATTTTATATGTTGTAGAGCAGTGATAATGTTGTGTACTTTCGTATGTTATGTTTCAAGAACTGTATTTAGAATCATCTGGTAGAGATCTATCTGGAATATTGACACTCAGTTTAAAGATCTCAGAATTTTTTTGAAGTTGAGGAGTGCATTACAAGACACAATTCCAAAGAGATGTCAGGCAAATGAGAAATACATTTTTGTCTGAAAATGTCCTGTAATTTCTTAAACCTCCAGATCTCTTTGTGTTTTACTGTCCTGACATTTAAACACAAATTTAAGCAAAATGATTAAAATGAGCCTTTTAAATAATTTATTCGTACTTCTCTAAATATATTTTTATTTGAATTGCCTTTTGATATGCCAATCAGAAGACTAAAGTGCTAGATTCATTTAAAATGTATTATGAAAAAAATTAATTCCAAATAGACCATAAAATGTGGGTGACTCCCTAGTAGTTCTAATAAATAAATGAAACCAGTGAGCCTGGAGCTAGAGTATGTATATAACAAGAATATAATTTATATTGCTTAGTTTGTAAGTCACACTGTATATATGAAAACTTGAAAGTGACTTTAATTTTCGTTTTCAAAACAGACAAAGAGATGTCTTCCTTTACCAAAATACATTCTAATGAGTAGGAAAATATAAAACTGCAGAGATTAAGTTGATCCTGAAACTTGATGTGGTAACTACATTACTTTTTGTAAACTCACAGCTCTTTTGTATTTGTTTCACTTTATTTGTTCTCAGGATTTTTTTTCCTAGATGATCAAGGCTTTTTATAATGACAGTAGCATATAAAAAGACAAAGTCAATGACGTTCATAGTGATCTGAAATACTCTATTATCACCTGAATCTAATAGACCAAAGATATGCTACAACTTTAAAATCAAAGATCTCTGGAGTATATAAAGAAACTCAACACAAGAGTAAAGAAAAATAAAAGGCCCAAGACTAAAAATTAATAAAAGAACCCAAACAATAGCAACAACAACAAAACAAGAAGAAGATTGGAATAGGCACTGATTAAAGAGGATATACATATATATATATGCGTGTGTATGTATATATGAAAGCATTTCACTTTATTAACTCCTAGGGAATTGTAAAATAAACCCCAAGAAGCTGCCACATGTCCATCAGAGGGTTAAATAAAAAGACAAAACCAAATTCGAACTGCTGGAGTTCTCAGATATTGCTGATGAGATATAAATTAGTATTACATTTTGGAAAAAAGTTTGGTGTCATCTGTGAAGTGTGAACATATGCACATCCCCTTACTCAGAATTTCTACTAGAAATCAACAATACATAGGGTACATTAACCATAATAAATTTGTGCAGTAGAATTGTATACAGCAATGAAAATGAGTATGACTTCATGCAATGATTTGGGTGGATTTTAGAAATATAATGTGAGCAAATGAATTCAGGAAAACAAATCCAAGTTTCCTAAGTCAATTTATATCGAGTTCTAAAACAAAAAATACTAATCCAATCAAAATCGTTATTTTGTGTGGGAGACTGATAACGCTCTATTCTTTGATCTAGATGTTAATTAACTCCAGAGATAGAATTTGAAAAAGAAAATTATCAAAAAGTTTATAAAGCTTTAAATATATAGAAACAAAGAGAAAGTCGATGTTATGGTGATTTTAAGCTTTCCATGAGAGTCCTAATAAAATAATTCTGACAAAAATGGAGGAGCTTTTATTCTTTTCTGTTAGCTTTTTGTTCACTTAATATTAAGGAATTATCTATTTTGAATGCTTGTTGAAACGATAGTCTGTTATGATTTCTAACAAGGAAGCATGATTTGGGAAGATGGAGTACTCTATTATTGGTAGTAGAGACTGAGAGATGACGGGAATCAAGTATGGTAGGTTAGATCTGGAAGATGGGATTGACAGAGAGAATGCAAGGTAGGATGTAAAAGCTCATGGGTTTATCTGGTTCTAGGTCTCAGAAGCCAAAGAGTGGACTGAGAATAAATAAGCAAATAAGTAAATAAGTAAGTAAATAAATAAAATAAGGAATATCTGTAGGCAGGAAATCAATGATAGTCCTGTTTCTTCTGTCAATTACTAAAGGAACTAGGGAACATTTCATTTAAGACAATACTGAGTAAAGCTTAATCAAATGTTATAAATTTGCTAAATCCCAAGATCACAAACAAGAAGGTTAATGAATACAAAGTATAAAGGCCATCTAAACAACATTTTAACATTTTAAATCAACATTTTAAATCTACATTTTCCCCTTTTCAAAAGGGTGATGTTGAAGACAAACCTAAATGAGGCACATTTATATGTTTAAAATGTATTTTGAGTATTCTGTATGTATTTTCTTTGTAAATAATTATCGATAGCTCGGTATTTCCCGTTCAGAAAGCTGTAACAAATTTAAAATATATATATATATATATATATATATATATATATATATATATATATATATATATATCTGCATACACAGGTGTGAGGTTCTGAAAAACAAACCTTAAAATACAGCTAGGAGAAATTACAACCTTCAGATAGAACCAGCATCAATTTATCCATATAACAATTTTTAAAAGACTATTTTTTTTAAAGGGTAAATTGGAGGTTTGGGTCCTGATCACACTCTACCATAGCAAATAATAAAATTTAATGAGACTCTCTTCTAGGAATTAACAGTCTGAGAAGTATGGAAAAAATCTTGAAGTACTCTTAAATAAAATTTAAAAATAACGAGTCAGTAAAATTTCTTTTTTTTTTTTTTTGCTTTTTGTAAGTGAATTTCTATATTGTAGCTACTCAATTATTCACTAAACATATGTGTTTATTTTTTTATTTGTATTTTTTAGTTTTTTTTAAATTATTAGTTTCAAGTATACAGTACACAGTTAAACATTTATATAGTTCATAAAACGATCCCCTTAATTGCTCCTTCTCTCCCCTGGTTTTCCACCTAGCCAATATAATAATGTCAACTGCTTTCTCTATGCCATGCTCTCCATCCCCATGACCATCTATCAACTACTAACTTGAATTTCTTTAAGTCTGCAACTCATTCTCCCAAACCCTCAACCCCCACCCCTCTGTCCATCACCAGAGTGTCCTCTATATTTGTGTCTGTTTTCGATTGGTTTACTCTTTTGTTTTTTAGATTCCACATGTAAGTAAAATCATATGGTATTTACCTTTCTCTGACTGATTTCACACAGCATAATAACCTCTAGGTCCATCCATGTCATTGCAAATGGTAGGATTTCATTTTTTTTAATGGCTGAGTAAAATTCCTTTGTATATATGAACTATAACTTCTTTATCCAATCATCTGTTGATGGGCATTTGGTTACTTCCATATATTGGCTATTCTCAATTGTGCTGCCATGAACATTGGGGTGCATAGATCTTTACAAATTATCATTTTGGCTTTCCTTGGATGAATACCCAGAAGTACACTTGCTGGGTCAAAAGATGTATATATTTTTCATTTTTCGAGAAATCTCTAGACTGTTTTCCATAGCGGTTGAACCAATTTGTAACCCAACCAACAATGTATGAGGGTTCCCTTTTCTCTGCATCCTTACCAGCACTTGTTTGATTTATTGATGATAGGCACTTTGACAGGTGTCAGGCGATATCTCATTGTGGTTTCAATTCACACTTCTCTGATGATTAGTGTCCTTGAACTTCTTTTTATATGTCTATTGGCCATCTGTATTTCCTCTTTGGAGAAGTATCTGTTCAGACCTTCTGCCTACATTTTAATTGGATTGTTTGTTTTGTTGTCTTTGAGTTGTATGTATTTTAGATATTAACCTCTTATCAGATGTATCAATAGTAAATATGTTCTCCTAGTCAGTCAATTGTCTTTTCGTTTTGTTGATGATTTCCTTTCCTGTACAAAACCTTTTTAGTATGATGTGTTCTTATTTATTTACTTATTTTTGTTCTTGTTTCCCTTGCCCAGGGAGATATATCTGAAAAGTTACTGTTAGGAATATCAGAGAGTTTACCGCCTGTGTTTTCTTTTAGAAGTTTTATGGTTTCGGGTCTTTCCTTAATCCACTTTGAATCTATTATTGTACAAAGGTGTTCCAGTTTCTTTTCTTTTCTTTCTTTCTTTCTTTTTTTTTTTTTTTGCATGTATTTGTCTAATTTTTCCAACACCATTTATTGAAGAGACTGTCTTTACCCTGTGGTATACCCTTACCTTTTTTGTCATATATTAAATGAGTGTATAGGCATAGATTTATTTCTGGGCTCTCTATTTTGTCCTACTGAACAATGTATCTGCTTTTATCCAGTACCATGCTGTTTTGATGACTGTAGCCTTGTAGTTTGGAGTTTGATATCAGGTAGTGTGATAGCTCCAATGTTCTTCTTTCTCACGATTGCCGTGGCTATTCGAGGTCTTTTATGGTTCCATATAAATTTCAGAATGATTTGTTCTAGCTCTCTGAAAAATGCCACTGGTATTTTGATAGGGATTGCATTGAATCTACAGATTGCTTTGAATAGTATGGCCATTTGAATGATGTGGATTCTTCCTATCCGTGTGCAAGGTATATGCTTCCATTTATTTGTATCTTCTTCAATTTCTTTTTTCAATGACTTATAATTTTCTGAGAACAGTTCTTTTACTTTCTTGGTTCATTTGATTCCCAGGTATTTTGTTGTTTTTGATGCAATTGTAAAAGGGATTATTTTCTTAATTTCTCTTTCCAAAAGTTCATCGTTGCTGTATAAAAATGCCACTGACTTCTGAATATTTATTTTGAAACCTGCTAGTTAATTGATCAGTTCTAACAGTTTTTTGGTGGTATCTTTAGGGTTCTCTCTATATAGTATCATGTCATCAGCAAATAGCGAAAGTTTTACTTCTTCCTTTCCAATTCAGATACCTTTTATTCCTATTTCTTCTCTGATTGCTGTGGCTAAGACTTCTAATACAATATTGAAAAGGTGTGGTGAAAGTGGGCATTCTTGTCTTGTTCTCGATCTTCAGGAAAATGCTTTTAGCCTTTTCCCATTGAGTATGATGTTAGCAGCAGTTTTGTCATATATGGCCTTTATTATGTTGAAGTATGTTACCTGTATTCCCGCTTTGCTGAGAGTTTTTATCATAAATCAAAGCTGGATTTTGTCAAATGCTTCTTCTGCATCTATTGATCTGATCATGTGGTTTTTATCTCTCCATTTGCTAATGTGGTGTATCACATTCTTTAATTGGTGGATATTGTACCAACTTTGCATCCCAGGAATAAATCCAACTCGATCATGGTGTAGGATATTTTTTATGCGTTGCTGAATTCAAATTGCTAATGTTGTGTTGAGGATTTTTGCATCCATGTTCATACGAGATATCGGCCTATTGTTTTCTTTTTTTTGTAATGTCTCTGGCTTTGGAATCAAGGTTATGGTGGCCTCATAAGAGGAGTTAAGGGGCCTTCCCTCTTCTTGACATTTTTGGAATCGTTTGAAAAGAATAGCTGTTAATTCTTCTTTGAGTGTTTGGTAAAATTCGCCTATGAAGTCGTCTGGTCCAGGAATTTTGTTTCATGGGAGGGTTTTGATTACTGATTCTATTTCATTGGTGGTAATCAGTCGGTTCAGATTTTCTATTTGTTCTTGACTCAGTATCGGGAGATTGTATGTTTCTAGGAATGTGTCCATTTCTTCTAAATTGTCCATGTAATTGTTCGTAGTATTTTCTTACGATCCTTTGTATTTCTCTGGAGTTCATAGTTATTTCTCCTCTTTCATATCTGATGTTACTAATTTGAGTACTCTCTTTTTTTCTTTGATGAGTCTCTTTAAAGGTCTGTCAATTTGGTTTAACTTTTCAAAGAACCGGCTCTAGGTTTCATTAATCTTTTGTATTCTTTTTCTCGACTCTATTCCTTTTATTTCTGCTCTGATCTTTATTATTTCCTTCCTTCTATTCATTCGGGTTTTGTTTGCTCTTCTTTTTTCTAATTCTTTTAAGTGTAAGGTTAGATTCTTTTTTTTGAGCTTTTACTTTTCTTCAAAGTAGGCCTGTATCATTATGAATTTTCCTTTTAGGGCTGCTTTTGCTGTGTCCCATAGATTCGAGTTGTGTTTTCATTTTCATTTGTCTCTAGGTATCTTTTAATTTCTTCCTTGCTTTCATTGATATCCCATTCATTGTTTAGTAGCATGTATTTAGCTTCCATGTGTATGTGTATTTTCCAGTATTTTTTCTTGTAGTTGATTTCTAGTTTCATACCATTGCGATTGGAACAGACGATTGATATGATTACAACTTCTTAAATTTATTGAGACTTGTTTTGTGTCTAACATGTGGTCTATCCTAGAAAATGTGCACTTGAGAAGAATGTACATTTTGCTGCTTTGGTGTAAAATGCTCTGAAAATACCTATTAAATCCATCTTGTCTAGTGTGTCTTTTAGGCCCATTGTTTCCAAGTTGATTCTTTGCCTGGAAGATCCATCTATTGATGTCAATGAGTTGTTAAAGTCTCCTCCTATGAGTGTATTACTGTTGATCTCTCCTTTTGTCATTCAATAATTGCTTTTTTTATGTAGGTGCTCCTATGTTGGGTGCATATGTTTACTAGGCTCATGGCCTCTTTATTTGTCCATCTGCTAATCATTATGTAATGCACTTCTTTGTCTCTTATTATAATGATTTTTAAAGTCTATTTTATCTGATATAAGTACTGCTACCCTGGCTTTTTTTTTCTCCATTTGTGTGAAATATCTTTTTTCATCCCTTTACTTTCAGTCTATGAGTGTCATTTGATCTGAAGTGGGTCTCTTGTAGACAGCATATGCATGGGTCTTGTATTTTTATCCATTGTGCTACCCTATTTTTTTTTTGATTGGAGAATTTAATCCATTTACATTTAAAGTGATTCCTGATAAGAACATAGTTACTGCCATTTTATTATTTGTATTTGTTCTTTCTATTTTCTTTCTTACCCCTTCTCTTTTAACAAAGATCCCTTTAACATTTCTTATAATACTGGCTGGTTGGTGATGAATTCCTTAAGTTTTTCCCTGTCTGAGAAGCTCTTTATCTCATCCCCTATTTTAATCAAATGCCTTGCTGGGTAGCGTATTCATGGTTGTAGATGCTTGTTTTTCATCACTATAAATATTTCTTGCCAGTCTCTTCTGGTCTGCAAAGTTTCCATTGAAAAATCAGCATACATTCTTATGGAGGTGCTCTTGTAAGTAACTAGCTGTCTTTCTCTTTCTGCTTTTAAGATTCTCTCTTTGTCTTTGACCTTTGGCATTTAAATTATGATGTGTCTTGGTGTGGGTCTGTTTGAATTCCCCTTGTTTGGGACTCTTTATGCTTCCTGAGCTTGTATGTCTAATTCCTTTGCTAGGTTAGAGAAGTTTTTTGTCATTATTTCTTCAAATGGATTCTCAGTCTCTTGCTCACTCTCTTCTCCTTTCGGGTACTCCTATGATCCAGATGTTATATGCTTCATGTTATCCCAGAGGTCTCTTAAATTATCCTCATTTTTTTTTAAATTCGTTTCTCTTTTTGTTGTTCTAATTGGGGGTATTATGCTACCTTTGCTCCCAGTTTGTTGATTTGATCTTCTGCTTCCTCCAATCTGCTATTGAATTCTTCTAGTGTATTCTTCATTTCAGTTATTGTATTCTTCATTTCTGTCTCATTCTTCTTTATGGTTTCTTCGTCCTTTTTCATGTTTACTGTCTCTCTTGAGGTTCTCATTGTGCTATCCATGCCCCCCATAATTTCATTGAGTTTTCTTATAATCATTATTTTGAACTCTGTCTGTGGTAGGTTGCTTGCCTCCATTTCATTTAGTTTATTTTCTGGAGTTCTCTCCTGTACTTTCATTTGTGGCATGTTTTTTCTTCTTCTTCTTCTTTTTTCATTTTTCTCATTGTATAAGCCTCTCTATGTAAGTTTCTATGTGTCAGAAATATTTGTTTCATCTCTCAGCCTTGGCCAGATGGCCTAATGTTGATGGTGTCCTGTGTGACCCAGTGGCACACTCTCCCTGATCCCTTATACCAGGGGCTCTGGACATGGTCTTTGCATTGGTTGTATGTCATCTTCTGTCATCACCAAGCCTTTATTGTTGTCAGCACATCGGTGAATGGAATTGATATTCAGGCTGACTAATTGTGGGAACTGGCTGCACCCACAGGGTAAGAGTGGCTATGTGGGATCTGACCCCACTGGGTGGGATTTGCCCTAGCAGGACTGTGTACTTGTTGCGATCACTCTTTGTGTTTACCGCTAATGGAGCCAGTCAGGAGTTGCTTCATTGTGGTCCTGTGCCAGCCTCCAAATGGATTGGTATTATGTCCCCTCTGGAAGGGATCGCCAGTAGGCCAAGTTCTGCTGCTGCTTTTGATTGCTCAGGGCTACCCGGTGGGAACTACGAAGCAATCCATAGATGGTTGTTGCCTATGCTGCATCTATAGGTAAGTGGAAGAGGTGGAAGAGACAATGCAGTAGACAGCAGTGGTTAACCCCATCCCTGACCTCTGCACTTTAGCAAAGGGACCAGTGCTCCTCCAGGTCTGACACTACCTGTCAGTTGCCCATATGTTGCCCTGGGAGTCTCCTGGATCTACTGAGTAAATTTCTCCTGCCACTGCAGTGTCAGTACATGCCAGCACTGTCTCTGTGGCTCTCTTTACAAGTTTGCAGTTGTAGCAAGGTCAGCTGCTGCCCAACTTAGGCCTGAATGAGCCACCCCAGGGCAGGGGCAGCTGCCTATCACTGTGCGGGGGGCACTTTGTGTATTAGATGGGGCAGGAGCTCAGGGATTCAAGGGCCATCTGGCCGATAGTCTCAGTTTTCTGCAATTCCTGTTTCTGTACATTCCCACAGTAGTCACAGATCATATGGAGACAAGATGCTGTCTGGGGCAGTCCCGCAGACCCCTGTGATCCCCTTAAGAGCTATTGCAGTTAGTAAAGGCAGCAGTGGTCTGCCCACAATTGTTTCCTCCTAAATGTGCTCACTGAGCTAGCCAAGGTCTATTGCCCGCACAGAATGCGCAACCCCAGAGCCAAGCAGGGCAGGCTAGGCTGCCTGACAATGTGCAGCAAGCACTCTGTGGCTTGGGTAAAGCAGGATCTCAGGGAGACCAAGGCCGTCAAGTAGATACAGCTTCCATTTTGGTGCAACTTCTGTGCCTGGGCATTCCCGCTGTAGTCACAGATCACAGTGAGAACACCTGCCTTCTGGGGCAGTCCCACAGATCCCTGCTCTTTTGGAAGCAATATGGCAGCTCTTGCAGGGAGCACAGGTCTGCCTGCAACTGATTTGTGTGCAGTGTGGGCCCTGTGCTAGGAAAATTTGCTGCCTGGGTGGATTGGGAGAGCTGGGGTTGTTGAAGGTAGGGCAGTGGAGTTTTGCTGTCAATGGGCAGCCTGGAACAATTTGTGGGTAGGGTGGGGTGGCGTCTCAGGGAGACAAAGGCAGTCAGATCAATATGGCTTCAGTCTTATTGCAACTTCAGTAAGTTGCAGTAACCATGGAGGCATTTCAGCAGAAGTCCCAGATCCCAGCAAGACCAGCTGCTGTCTGGGACTGGCCCAGAACCCCAAGGTCTGCCCAAGTTCATGTTGGCAGCAGTGATCTGCCCAAAACCATCAGAAATGCGCTTCACAGGGCTGGCTGCCAACTGTGAATGTTTGACCCTGAAATGGTGCAGGGCGAGGCAGCCATCCAGCAACAAATGCCCCGGGGAATCTGAAGGTCAGGTGGGGTAGGCTGATCCCCTCAGGCCAGAGCTTCCTAATAGCCCTGTGTGTGGTGGGGTCTTCACAGTCAAGTTGGAAAGGTCTGTAGATTGCCTGGTAGGGGGCCCTGACTAAGGCACGATGGTGGCGGCCCTTCCAGCCCTTGTTCTGGCACCACGTGTGGAGAATGGACTGCAAACTGACAAGGTCTTGCAATCTGTGAGGCCAGCTAAGGGTTGCCTCAGCTCAAGGAACCCTCTTAAGAATGGGGAAGTATGAACCCTTTGGGAAACAATGCAGTGTTTCTCAGAGACAGTGAACTACACCTATAGATGTGAACAGACAGAATGGCAAAAGTTCATAATAGAATGTGGGTTAGGTGATTATGCCAAAGATGATCTTATCCTAGCTAGCAATTGTATGTGTTGTAGCTGCCAGCCCCCAATAGACACACGGACCACCAGAAATCAGTGAGTTATAGGAAACACACTCTTTATTCAGCCACCTGGGTCTGCCAGGGGTACGCAGACCCCAAATCAAGCAGCCCCGAAATGCAGAGGTACAGGGTTTTTAAGCCCTCAACCCCTATTCTTCATCCTGTTTGGACACTCAAGTCTATTTTTCTTCTTTTTACTGTCAACCCACAGGTCGGTTGTGTAAGCGGGGTTACAGAAGCAGAAATCTTATTGTTATAGTGCTATGTTCCCATGGGTGATAGCCAAGCAGTAATTTTCCAGCCAGTACAGTAGCCCCACTGGCCTTAGCGGAAAATCAAATCCTTGATTCTTCATGTGGAATTTGCTCATAGCCTCTATTTTGTATTACTAAAAGTTTAATAGAATTAATTTTCTTCCTTATATATGCAAACAAGAAATTGAAGAAACATGGGCAAAAAGTTAAAAAGAGGAGGAGGAGGATTAAAGGTCCAGCTACAGCAGATAGAAAGGCTGTTAGCCATGGTGACCAATTGAACATCCTATGAAACCAGTTATCTGATTCTAGTCTTTGTTTTTCCCTGGCATCTAAATTTCTCGGTACTAGAATTAAGTTTTCTTTAGTTATTCCAGAGTTATTGGCATAGAAGCAACAGGTTTCACCTAGAGCCATACATAATCTGTCTGGTTCTAAGAATAATAAATCTAAACCTCTTTTATTTTGGAGGTCTACTTCTGCTAGTGAATCGACTTGAAGTTCTAGCCTGCTGATGGTGTCTTTTAATGTCTTGATAGCCTTATCTATCTGTATTCCAATTTCATGTAATTTATTTTCTCCCTTGATGAGAGCAGAAGTACCTACAGCTGTAGAGCCTGTAATTTGAAATCTTACAAGAAGGAGTATTAAGACTGGGATGGCCCATTTCTGTAGCCCGTCCTGGTGGAAGAAGTAGAGTCTGCATTCCGGCCCATTTTAAAGGGACAGTTGGGGGAGTACAAAGACTAGGATACAAATATTCGTCTCACCTGAGTTGAAAAGATTGGATGCAGCACAGCCAGTGAGCCCACTATTACATGGTAACCAAGTATTATTAGGAACCTTATAGTATTTAGCCCCTAAGATAGGTACTTCGATAGTACAATTACAGTTATCGAAGTAGGGTGACTGTGCCAATAGCTTGGAGTAGTTCTTTGAAATTAGGCAGATTCCTTTTTTTTTTTTTTTTTTTTTTGTATGTCTCCTAAAGTGAGTCAGGGAGTTTTCCATTCAGAGCCTCATGTGCTGCTGAGCTCAGTTAAGTTTAGTGGACTTCTTACTCCGACATTTTAAGGGTGTTTTGTGTTTAGGCACAACCAGCAATCTTGTCCTATGTCTGAGGTGGTCTTATTTAAGACTTTGTGTATTGTCGTTAGCATAGTTATTAATTCTCCTCCTGGTTCTTGTTGTGGCCACTACCTGGAGGGGCTAGAGCTGGAGTTGGAGTTGTTCCGGAAACAGAAGTTTTCTTAGGTGTAAGATTTTGGGGTAGTCCTGGAACTAGAAGTGGTTTGTTGGATTCTATAGGGTTTTCTGGGAAGGTCCTTAACCTGTATAGTAAAATATAAACCTGAATCATACCTGGTTTTATAAAATCTGATACCCCATGTCTATCCTCTGAGCCAATAGTGTTGTCCCTCATGGCTACCCATTTTGATGGTGATTATGATAGAATTACAAGACCCAAGAGAGCACGTGGAGGGGCTTGGTCCTCTTATTAATCTAATATGATCACCATTCTATTTTTTTCTAATTAACTATAGCGGAGATAGTTGCACAACTCTAATTAGCACAAGAAAATTGGCCTTGGCCCTCACATCTAAGTCTTATGTTACCCAAGCAGCCAGATATCCCTGGGTAATGTCCTTGAGGACAAATATAGATTCCTATCCCTAAGAGGCTTTTCTCAGCCGATAATATGCCACAGCCTTGTAGTCTAAATATGTTTCTCCATTTAAGAAGGATCCCGATCCAAATTGGTGTCCAGCCGTTGCAATGGCAAGGGGATCTCTGGGAAGATGGCACACGTCTACTCGAATCTCTGGAATACCGTGGCTGGTGATATTCTAGGCAATGATTTCACTGGTCTTGGTTACTATAAGCTCCTATACTCTAGGCTGGTGTATGTTTCTGTATGTCTGGGCTAAAGAGGAAAAAAGGAAGAAACAGAGAGTTAGACTTATGTATGCTTGATTCTTAGACTTAAGGACCCATCTTCCTGAGCTGTCCACTCTCGTGCTGCCTTCACGTGGGAATGATGAATCCATGATGGGATGCTATCTACTTTAACTGCAGTGGGCGTCACCAGGTAGCCAGGGAAGGGTCCTTTCCATTTGAGTTCTAGTCATTCGAAAGTGAACTTCCAGATCCACACAGAGTCCCCAGGCTGAAACCGATGGGCACGTCCATCTCCCAGGGCTGAGTGGGCAGCAAGAACTCAGGACCAAATCTCCTTCTGTACACTTTGAAGGGCCTGCAAAGACTTAAGTAAGACAAGGTTACATAGTTCTGCCTTTTTCTCATCTTCTATTCTAGGTACTAAAGTTGAGTGTTTTCCAAAGAAAATTTCAAATGGGGTGAATCCATTAATATACGGAGTACACCTGGCTCGGAAAAGAGCAAAGGGGAGAAGTTCTACCCGGGTCCCACCAGTTTCTAATCCTAACTTGACTAATGTCTCCTTTAGGGTCTGAATCATTCGCTCTACTTGGCCCAAACTTTGGGGCTGGTAGGTGCAATGAAGTTTCCATTGCAAATTTAGGTAGCTAGCCAATTGTTGTGATACCTTTGCTACGAAGGCAGGCTCGTCATCTGACCCTAAAGTTCCGGGGAGATCAAATCGAGGGAGGCCTTTTTGTAGTAGTTTCTTAGTGTCTTCGAAGGCAGTCTCTTTCCTGGTGGGGAAGGCCTCTACCCATCCTGAAAATGTGTCTATAAAAACAAGTAAATATTTGTAGACCCCCACAGTCAGGGTTACCTCAGTGATATCAACTTCCCAGTGGTCCCCCAGATAATTTCCTCTTTCCTTATGTCTAGGTTCTTCTATCTTCCCCTTCTTTGGATTAACTTGGGCACAAGCCGGGCATCGTGAGGCAATCTCCTCCGCAGTTCTTCCCCCTTCTAACAAGTGAAAGTAGCGATCTAAAGCTTTGAGCATCTTAGTTCACCCTAGGTGTGTGGTCTGGTGTAGTATGTGGAGGAGAGTACTTCCAAGGACTCGTAAGAACCCGATTTTTCCATCTGGGGTCGTCCAACACCCCTGTTGGTTCCAAGTGGCTCCCTTATCTTGAAAATATATGTTTTCTTCTGCCGTATAGGTCAGAGATGGAGGCTGTTCTGGGTAAGGGACAACAGTCAGTAGATGTGGTGGGGGCCCCACTGGTCTTGTGGTCGCCGTTCTTCCCTCTGCATCAGCTCATCAGTTTCCCTCAGCCTTGGGACTATTCCCTTTTTGATGCCCTTTACAATGAACAATAGCAAGAGCCTTAGGCATCCATATGGCTTCAAGTAAGGCTAAGATCCCCTCCTTGTTCTTGATGTCCTTCCTAGCTGAAATCAAAAGCCCACTATTCTTGTAGATGTCTCCGTGTACATGTGTAACAGCAAAGGCGCATCGACCGTCAGTGTATATCGTGACTGCCTACTCCTTTCCACATCTTAGTGCCTCAGTGAGGGTGATGAGTTCGGCTTTTTGAGCAGAAGTCCTTTGGGGAAGAGCTTATGACTAGATGGTGCCAGTTAGAGTTACAACCACTGCCCCAGCGTACTTTCTTCCTTCCTGCATGAAGCTGCTCCCGTCCGTGAACAGAACCTCATTGGCCTCAGGCAGAGGGGAGTCTTTGAGGTCTGGTCATGAGGAACACACAGAGTCAGTGAAATCTATTCAGTCATGAATGGGAGTCTCAGGGTCTTGGTCTGGCAACAGATTGGCTGGGTTGATGACAGTACCTTTGGATTTTATCCATACGTTTGGGTCATCTGGTGCCTCCCTGTTGTTGAACACCTTCTGGGCTATCTCGACAAGTTGAGACAGGTTCATCCCTGCAAACCCTTCTAATTTTTTGGAATTTACGCCGGATATCAGGGACTGCCTGACTAGCAAAGGCTACATTAATTGCCCGCTTGTTCTCAGGGGCCTCAGGATCAATGGGAGTGTATACTCAGTATGCCTCCTTTAATCATTCAAGAAATGTTCCAGGGGATTCCTGAGGTCCCTGTATAACTTCAGTTACCTTAGAAAGGTTAGTTGGCTGACGAGCAGCCATCCTAATTCCCCCAATTATTATCTGGTGGTACCGATCTAATACCGTTCTCCCTGAATGAGAATTGTGTCCCTAGTCTGGGCGGGTGGAGGGAAATTCTTCCGCAAACTGTTCCCGTGCTTCCTCAAGTTTCCTCCCTCCCACAGCTATCTTTTGTGTTTCAGCCAGAATGCGTCTGCGTCCTTCCAGTGGTGAAGAGGGTAACTAAAAGATGTTGACAGTCGTCCCAGGTGGGGTGGTGAGTCTTAAAGACACTTTCTAAGAGTCCCATTAATGCCTGGGGTTTCTCAGAGAAAGGCGAATTCTGTGTGTTCCAGTAGTACAGGTCAGTAGTCGAGGAAGGCACGTAAACCATAAAGGGCCTGTCTGTGTGATGTCCCTGGGATGGTGCTTCTTGCAAAGGGAGGATGGCCAGGGTGGTGGTATTGGCTGGTGACTCCCCCACCCCCGGAGCGGGAGCAGTGGCTAAAGGGGTTACCTGCCCACATCCAAAGAGGTGAAGCGGTGTTATTTGGCCTCTGTTGTCCTGGATTATACGTGCGGAAGGTCACTGTCTTCCAGTGGACATTGGAGGGCTGAGGAACTGGGCTGTTTTTGAGATTCGGTTGCTGTATGTTTCGGGGTGCCCACAACTAAGACTCGTGCCCCTATAGAAAGGACACACCGGCAGAGCCAAGGAGGGGAGTTCTGAACAAGGTTTAACCATTGATCAATGTAGGGAAACTGATCGGGATGTCCTGGGTCGCCCGTGACAATCTTCCAAACATTCCTCACTAAACCCCTCTCGAAGGAACCCTCCAGAGGCCTGTTCACACCAAAAGATGGCCACTCGACTTCACAAAATGTCCTTAGTCGGCCTGGAGAAAACTTTATGCTATAGTCAGCTGCCTCTATAAACTTTTCTTTGAAATGTTGTAGGAGACACCACAAGGGTGTCTTCTGTGAACTCGGGCCTCTCCCCATCACTTGTGTGGAAAATATATGGCGGACACTCAGACGAAAACAATTACTGGGGTGTAGGTGGACCCAGAGAGGTCTGCCACCTACAACCTAGACAAGACCAAAGACAATAGACAGAACCCGATGACAGGTCACAGGAGGCGGTGTCCTGTGGCCTGATCACGGTCCTGGAGTTATGACTGCGTCCAGTCTCTCCAACAACCGGTCAACAGAAAGGTACCTTTTCATCCAGACGCCGAGGCCTTGGAGATTCTCGGCGGGATCAGGAACAAAGAGTGTGTCCTAAAGGTTGCATCCGTGACAATTGCATTGACCCTGTCACGGTGTTCGAGAGCCCTGGAATGTCTCAGGGAGGCCACCACTTTGAGTCCGTAACAGGGATAGCAACCGCTCTGGAGGCCAGTCTGGTCTTAGATCTCACGGCCACTCCCCGTGATCTCGCTGGGGACTCCAAATGTTGTAGCCGCCAGCCCCCGATAGACACACGGATCACTAGAAATCAGTGAGTTATAGGAAACACACTCTTTATTCAGCCAGCCGGGTCTGCCAGGGATATGCAGTCCCCAAATCAAGCAGTCCTGAAATGTAGAGGTACAGGGTTTTTAAGCCTTAAACCCTTATTCTTCATCTTGTCTGAACACACAACTCTATTTTTCTTCTTTTCACTAAATGTCAACCAACAAGTCATTTGTGCAAGCGGGGGTACAGAAGCAGAAAGTTTATTGTTACAGCATTATGTTCCCATGGGCGATAGCCAAGCAGTAATTTTCCAGCCAGCACATATGCTCTTGTATAAAAGCAGCTTGCAAAAATAAAATTGCACCACTACTCCATCAGTGACTGTGGTCCTCCTGATCCCACCTTTGTCTTTTTCATTTCGGCATCTCCCAGTGTTCCCGCTCAGGTATCAAGCTGGCTGTGCTGGACGCAGCAGACAGGTAATACAGACTTTCTCAGGATGAATCCCGCTGGAGCCTCTGACCCACCGCCAGTGTCCCGGTTGAGTGTCCACAGATCAGAAAGCCTGACGGTGGGTCCTTCAAAGGGGCGTCTAGGGTTTCAGTCTCCTTCTATCTCACTCAGATGGCTGGAATCCCCTCCAATTTCTACAGATAGAATTACTGAATTCTCCTCTTTCTTGGACTGGGACCCTGTGCTGGAGAGCCCCTAGATAAGACCAGGACCCCCCTCTCCCTCAGGAGAGCCTCTGCAGCCTCACTCTCCCTCTCGGTAATCCTCCACCACCCCTGGGTGCTGGTCTAGCCTGATTTGCGACTTTGCCCCTCTTACCAGCTTCAGTGTGGCTCCTTGTTTATCTTATCAGAAGTACATGTTAAGATCAGCTGGACTTCAGGTGATTCTACACTTCGATTATTTTATAATTTGGTTATAAGTTCAATGTGAACCTGGGAGGAGGTGAATCCTGCTTTTATCTAGTCTGCCATCTTCTGCCAAAATTACTTAGTTTTTTTTGTTGTTGTCGTTAGTTTTTTTTTTTTTTTTTGTTTTTGTTTCCAGAAAGAATCGTACTAAAGCTGTCTGTGAAAACAATACCAGACTGGACAAGGCTAGTGATTTAAAAATGTTAAATTCCCCCTTCTAGATAGATATAGTAAAACATGCCGTTTTTCAAAGAAAAAATAATATTAGAAAGTTCTGAACAGCAGAAAATTTACCTTTTAATATTATAAAATGAATTATCTGTGAAAAAGTTGAGAAATGAAGCCATTCTTTTTCTGGCTTTAATGAATCAGAGCATGACATATCTCTTTTGGCTCCTCCTGAGCATGTTAATGTTATGTTATGTTAATAATCATAATGAAAAGTAGAGATAACTAATGAGCAAGAGGAAAGAACTCAACGAAAATGTGTAAGCTCGCCTATATTCATTTGATTAGCACTATATGCAATTAAAACATTGAATTCTCTTTCAATATGTCAGTTGATGGCGCAGCACCACTAGAGTGAGAATAGAAACAACTCAATTTCCTGTCAGAGTTTGTGTTCTGCTTTGTCCTAAAAGAGAGATGTGGAGATCAAGCTACTTGCCTTAATTTAATTCCTACTGGACTCTGCTAGTATCTGCATAGAGGGGAAAACATGAGAAATATTAATTGCAATTTCAAATGCAATCTATCATTTCAGTACAGGTGTCATGTCACTGTAAGCAAGGAGCCTGGGAAAATCTCTAACCCACCACATACTTCTCTCAGTATAATCACTTTATTGACAAATCTTGCATGGGCCTTAGAGTCAAAGATTATAGGGTCTGCTCACCAACGATGTGATTTGGGGTCATTTACCAAGTCATCTCTGGTTCAGAAGTGGGTTTTGTTCTTCCTGCCTACCTGAGTTAAGAACAGTAAATGATACTCTATTCATAAAGTGCTTAGCCCAGTGCAGTTCACTGGGTACACACTTATAATCTCTTATGTTTTCACAAATCTTTCTTGAATTAAATCTTATATTTTTACTCTTTTTCAGTTCCGACACTCAACCTGCATTTAATCATCATGATCATTGTCAATGACTGTTCTTCATTGTCTGATGAATTAATTAGATTAGAGCAGGCTGGCCAAAAGCAATTAGACAGGTTGGCCAGTGCTGTTTCTGGCCAAATCAAATAAACACTAGCAATTTTATTAAATATAAATGTTACCTATCTTTCAAGCTTTGTTGCTGAAAGGTGATGTTGCTGCTATTTGGAGTGGTTTTACAACAATTTATAGGTTTTATGTATCCTTTAACAATATTTCTATTTGTAAAAATAATACTACTTGATTATCACAATTTTTAATCCTACTCTATTGTTTTGTTTGAAAGAGAAATATACTCTTTTTGTTTGAAGTAAAGAAAATTCTCAATGTCTAGTTAATAACTGAAAATACTAGCTTTCAAAGCCATAAAAATGGTGTAACTCTATATAATTCTACATACAAAGGTAGACAAGCATATGTTTTATATATACACTTTAAATATAAAAAGACATATATATAAATTTAGAAAAAAAAGACTGTTGGCCTTTTAAGTCGTTACAACTTTTTGTCTTTACAATTAACAGAGAGCAAGAAATATGAGATAAAAGTGATTTAGAAAATTTTAAAGGGAAAGCAGAAGTATTTTAATAATTGCAATTATAGATGCATAAATTATTATTATTTCATACGATTCTCAAAAACTAAAAATTTATCTAAAAATCATCGGTAGTGAATACTAATATTTTTCCATATTATCTCAAGAGGTCATTGTAATGTTGACCACCCTGCTTTTTAGCACTTTTTTTTTGTTTTTCAATTGATTGGGATGACATTGTTTAACTAATTATATAGGTTTCAATTGTACAATTCAATAATACATCATCTGTATATTGCATTGTTCACCATCCAAAGTCACATTTTCTTCCGTCACCATATATTTGACCCTCTTTACCTTTTGCTACCTCCTACCTTCCCCTTTCCCCTCTGGTCACCACTAAACTGTTGTCTGTGTCTATTGCTTTTTGTTTGTTTGACTTATTCATTTGTTGATTTCAATTTTATAATCCACATATGAGTGAAATCATATGGCTCTCAACTTTTTCCATCTGACTTGTTTTGCTTAGTGTGATCATCTCAAGATCCATCTAGGTTGTTGCAAATAGCAGTATTTCACCTTTTCTTATGGCTGAGTAATATTCCATTGTACATATGCACCACATCGTCTTTAGCCAATCATCTATCGAAGGGCACTTCAGTTGTCCGTGTCTTGGCCACCATGAATAATGCTACAATGAACATTTGGGTGCATTTATCTTTAGGCATAAATGTTTATCAATTTGGGGAGTAGAAACCCAGAAGAAGAAGTGTATATCCATGTGGTAATTCTATTCTTAACTTTTTGAGGACCCTCCATACTGTTTTCCATAGTGGTTGTACCAATTTACATTCCCACCAACAATGTATGAGGGTACCTTTCTTCCCCACAACCTCTCCAACATTTGTTATTACTTGTCTTGTTGATAATAGCCATGCTAGGGGTTATCAGAGGGAAAGTGGGGAGAAGAGGAAATAGATAAGGGTAAAGGGGATCAGGTCTTGTTGATAATAGCCATCTTACACATGTGAGGTGATATCGTGGTTTTGATTTGCATTTTCCTAATAGCTAGTGAAGTTGAGCATCTTCTCTTATATCTGTTAGCCTTTTGTATGTCTTCTTGGGAGAAAGTTCTGTTTAGGTCATCTGCCCAGTTTTTAAATGGATTGTTTGGGCTTTTTTGTTGTCGCTGTTGAGTCGTATAAGTTCTTTATAGATTTTGGATATTGACCTCTTCTCAGAGGTAATATTTACAAATATCTGCCAATCCATCAGTTGCCTTTTTGTTTTCTTGATGGTTTCTTTTGTTGTGCAGGAGGGTTTTAGTTTGACATACTCCCATTCATTTATTTGTGCTTTTACTTCACTTGTCTTTGATGTCAAATTCTCATTTAACAAGATATCACATTTATTTACGATGAAAACACTTGGCGATCATTAGTTCCATTGTAGCATTTTATATTTAATATAGTTTTGAAAGTTCTCAATTTATTTTCCAAAGTAAAAGGATGATAAGTGGACTTCTGTTTTTCTTTGGCATACTCTTTTTTCTAATAGAGCCGTGATCAAGGTTTTTTTGTTTTTGTTTGTTTGTTTCGTAGTAAAGCTTTTTGCTTTTGCTTGTTAATCTCATATTAGATAGACCCCGAAACATTATCAGGAAGACTGCATAGAGTTTTCAACATTCAGATTTAGTTTTCAAACACCATTCTATTCATTTCCCCTGATATTCGATTAAGCTTAGAAATTGAGAGATGAGTAAGCTTCTTTTACATTATTCATATTCTTTCTGTAATAATGAAGAATGCCATTTTTTATTTTCTAACATGAGTAGTCTACTTTTAAACTGTAAAACTAAATTTGAGGATGTTTAAATGAAAAGATATGCAGATCTCTTTATAGAGCAAGGTGGAACAAATTCATCAATAAATGAAAGAAACACTGAGGTAAATAATGGGAACAAAAGCAAGTTTTAGAAAGTTTATATTCAAAGGGCTTTTTTAATGTTATACACACTACTTTAAATTTAATTTTTTATTTTTCAAAAAGGTTTTTCTAGTTAATCTGTATACCAAGTGACAAATTTTTAAAAGATGAGAAAATGAACAATAATTAAAATTTAAAATGAATAGAAGGTTAATCCGGCTTCGTAAACCTGTGTTCTCGAAATATTTAATCAGTTTATCTCAGGTCAAATAACCTGTTCACTTAAATATATTAGAATAAAATTATATTTTAAGTGTTTGGCCCATGGGTTAAATCCATGGCCATATAATTCTAAAATACATGTTAATAATTGTAAACTGTGCAGTCTTCATGGTATGTAATATACATAATAACTATTTGATTTGTATTCTTAAATATTTCATCAGTTTCTCGATAAAATATTTGAAAATGATTAGTTTAGTATCTGATAAGCATGTTTTATTTTTTATTTTTTTGATATGAAATATTTATTTATTTATGACATTTCTTTATTTTTTATGGTGACATTGGATAATGAAATCCAATAAGTTTCAGCTGTACACTTTATCAGTAAGGCATATATACGTTTACAATATGTGTTCACCTCCCATAGTTAGATTTCTTTCTAGTACCACGTATTTTACCAACTTTACCCTGTCAACCTCCTCCTTCCCCCTTCTCCTTACCCTCCGGTAACCATTAATCTATAGTCCATGTCCATGTGTCTCTGTTTGTCCTGTTTATTTGTTGCCCATAAGTTTATATCCCACATATATGTGACATCATGTGATTCTCAACTTTGTCTGGGTTATTTCACTTAGCATGATTATCTCGAGGTCCATCCATGCCGTCGTTGCCAATGGCAGTATTTCATCTCTTCTTATGGCTGAGCAGTATTCCATTGTGTATATGTACCACAGCTTCTTTAGCCAGTCATCTATCATAGGACAGTTTGGTTGCTTCTATGTCCTGGCCAGCGTGAATAATGCTACTATGAACATTGGTGTGCAAATATCTTTTCGGATCTGGGTTTTCAAGTCTTTGGGGTAAATACCCAGTAGAGGGATTGCTGGATCATATGGTAGATGAATTCTTAGATGAGTTTTTTGAGGAAGCTCCATACTGTTTTCCACAGTGACTATACCAATTTGCAGTCCCACCAGCACTGTATGAGGGTTCCTTTCTGTCCACATCCTCTCCAACATTTGTTATTACTTGCAGTGTTGATTGTAGCTATTCTAACAAGTGTGAGATGGTATCTCATTGTGGTTTTGATTTGCATTTCCCTAATAGCTGGCGATGAGCATCTTTTCATATATTTGTTGGCCAGTCGTATGTCCTGTAGTAAGAAGTGTCTGTTCAGGTTCTCTGCTAATTTTTGGATTGGATCATTTTTTTTTTTGTTCTTATTAAGTCATATAAGTTCCTCGTATATTTTGGATATTAGGCCCTTATCGGAGTCGTTGCTTGCAAATATATTTTCCCATTTCGATGGTTGTCTCTTTACCTTGCTGAAGGTTTCTTTTGCTGAGCAGAAGCTTTTTGGTTTGATGTAATCCTGTTCATTTATTTTCGCTTTTACTTCCCTTACCTTGGAGGTCAAATTCATAAAATCCTCTTTCAGTCCAAAGGCCTTGGGTTTAGTTCCTATGTTTTCTGCTATGCATTTTATTGTTTCAGGTCTTATATTCGGATCCTTAATCCATTTTGAGTTAATAATGGTGTGTGGTAATAGGCAACAGTCTAGTTTCATTCTTTTGCAGGTGGCTTTCCATTTTTCCCAGCACCATTTATCGAAGAGGTATTCCTTTCTCCACTGTATGTTTTTGGCTTTTTTGTCAAAAATTATTTGCCCATACAAATATGGGTTTACTTCTGGACTCTCGGTTCTGTTCCACTGGTCCATGTGTCTGTTTTTCTGCCAATGCCATGCTGTTTTGATTACTGTCACTTTATAGTACAATATGCAGTAGGCCAGAGTGATGCTGCCAGCCTCCTTTTTTTTTTTTTTTTTTTCCCCTCAGAATGGCTTTGGCAATTCAGGGTTATTTGTGCTTCCACAAGTCTGATGATTTCTTGTTCTATTTCTTTAAAAAATGCCGATGGAATTTTGATGTTGATTGCATTAAATCTGTATAATGCTATAGGTAATAAGGTCATTTTAACTGTGTTGATTCTTCCAATTCAAGAACATGAAATATCTTTCCATTTCTTTGTATCTTCTTCGATTTCTTTTAATAGTGTCGTATAATTTTCATTATATAGGTCCTTCAAATGTTTCGTTAAATTTACGTGTGGATTTTATTTTTTTTGCTGCAATTGCAAAAGGAATGATTTTTTCCACTTCTTTTTCTGACACTTCATTATTGCAGTATAAGAATGCTATGGATTTTTGAACATTGATTTTGTATCCAGAGACTTTACTGTTTTTGCTTATTTTTTCTAGTAGTGTTCTTTGGAGTCTTTAGGGTTTTCTATATAGAGAATCATGTCATCCACAAATAGTGACAGTTTGACTTCTTCGTTTCTTATTTGGATGCCTTTTATCTTTCTCTTGTCTGATTGCACTCGCTAGGACTTCCAATGTTATATTGAATAACAGTGCTGATAGTGAACAGCCTTGCCTTGTTCCTGATCTTAGAGGGAAGATTTTTAGTTTTTCCCCATTCGGTATAATGTTGGCCTCGGGCTTGTCACTTATAGCCTTTATTATATTAAGATACTTTCCTCCTATACCGATTTTGTGGAGCGTTTAGATCATAAATGGATGCTGTGTCTTGTCGAAGGTTTTTTTCTGCATCTATCGATATGATTCTGTGATTCTAATTTTTTACTTTGTTTCTATGGTGTATCACATTAATTGATTTTTGTCTATTGAGCCGTCCCTGTGCTTCTGGGATGAAGCCCACTTGATCGTGATGTGTAATCTTTTAATATGTTGCTATATTTGGTTTGCTAATATCTTAGTATTTCTGCATCTGTGTTCATGAGAGATATTGGTCTGTAGTTTTCTTTTTTGTGTGTTATCTTTACCAGGTTTTGGTAGCAGGATAATATCGGCCTCATAAAATGTGTTGGGAAGTATTGCCTCCTCTTCATTTTTTTGAAAGTGTTTGAGGAGAATAAGTCTTCTTAAATCTTCTTTGAATGTTTGGTAGAATTCACTGGTGAAGCCATCTGGTCCTGGACTTTTACTTTTTGGAAGGTTTTTGATGATTGTTTCAATTTCCATACTGGTAATTGGTCTGTTTAGATTTTCCAGTTCTTGATTCAATATAGGAATGTTGTATTTTTCTAAGGTTTTCCCTCTGGTTTTTCTTGTTTTATGTTACATGCTCCAGTTCAAAATTTTTGGTGTGTGGTTACCATTATGAATATATAAAGGACAGTTACACACACACACACACACACACACACACACGCACACGCACGATATCTATGTAGTTATATAGTTATATATATTACATATACATACATGTATATTATATATACATACATGTATAATATATCTCTATATATGGTTGTTCATGGTGTTTAATGGACCATTTCTCCACCTGGATTTTAATGGAAGTGTATTCTACTTTTTTTTTTTCGAGAAAGAAGATTTATTATATAAAGGTCTCTTTAGCCTGTTGGAAAGATGGCGCTTTTCTTTTGGTTCCTGTGGGTGACGTCTAAGCCTCTTCGAACCCTGCTTTATATAAAGCCTTAATAATGCCTTTTCTTTTCTTATAGATGTTTGGTTACACTCACTACTCTCAATCTCAGTTCCTGTCATTGTTAGCGACAGTTTTGGTAGCGTTTGCTCAGATTCGCCTAGGCTCCGTGATAATTGGTCTTGGAGAGTTTGGGCGAGGGGCCCTCTGGGTTGGTGGTTGGGGACTGTGGCTCAGCCTCAGTTTTGCTGTTTCTCTGCCGTCTGCTTTCTGCCCTGAAGACTGGGCCCTGCCAACAGCCACGTGGAGCTCACAGCTCCTCCAGGCAGGGCTCTTCAGGGAACTCACAACTTCTCCCCTCTCCCTCCTCCTACAGAGAGCTCCGGCGGATGTGAGAGGCAGCTTCTTTATTCCTCCCAGTCCACTGCTCACATCTGGGTTCTGACCTATAGTAGCTCTTATGTGCAGATCTCACGCTCAGACATGCTGGTGTGCAGTTTGAGTGTTTTTTTGTTGTTGTTGTTGAGTTTTAGATGTTCAGCTTATTGTTGTTTCAAGAGGAGAGATCTGGGGACATCTCTCACTAAACCATGTTTCTCCGAACTCTGATAAGTATCTTATTTCAGTAATATAACAGAAATTTTATATTTAGATACGTTCATTTTGCTATTAGTAAAAAAAGTATAGTGTTCATTAAAAAGACATTAATAAATATACTATTGGAGTGGCAGATTGGTTCTTTCCACAAATATTTCCTAACTACATTTTATATGCTGGCAATTGCCACTTACAATTATGAAATACAAAGATGAATTAGAAAATAGTCCTGTTCCCAATGAATTACAGTCAAGTGCAAAAGGTAGAAAGTGATATGTCCTCATCACATGCAAACCTGGTAAGTTAAATGGCTACAAAGTACTCATAGAGAAGATGGCAATAGTCTAGTTACAACAATAAATTATCTTGATTGTATAATTTGTACCAAGCTCTGCATTTTCCCAGCCAACCTATTCAGAATGTCCTATTTCCTCATGTTACACATAAGATACTAAGCCCTAGAGAGTTATATTCCCCAGCTCGTATGCTAATAGGGGATAGAACTAATTTCACATTTGTTACTTCTAAATATTTATCAATGATATTTCTTCTACTGAATTCAAGCCAAACATTATTGACCATTTACTGGGCATGATACTACTGTAAAAAAAAATGATCAGGAACAAATTTTGCGTGTAATTAAGACATAAATACTATAATATGCCAGGGTAAATTCAATAGTGAAAATATATACAAGATATGCTACTGAAAACAAGTAGGTAGAAGCAGCACTCCCTAGGGGAATCAGGACAGCTTTCAGAAAATTAGTCATTTAAGCAAAGGTTTGATTTCTTGATTCAGTATTTTACATGTATTCAGTGTATTCTTGTGTGTGTGTTTGGGGCGTGGTATGTGTGTACAAGTACACATTGTGAGCACCATAGCATAGTTTAGGAGTGGACATCATTTGGCCAACAGACAAGGAATATTTTAAGGTAGAAGAATCCATTTGTGTAGAGGATTGGAATCATGAAAGAATATCGATTATTCAGAAAAAAAAAACTAGATAATGTGGTTTGGGGAAACAGTAACTACAGGGCAAGAAGTTAGAATGGTAAACTGGGATCATATTAACAATACTTAATGGACTTGTCTTAACATCCATTTTCTGGCAGGAGGAAGCTATCAGTCATTTTAAAACTATTTCTGGAGTAAGAAATAAATGAGACACGAGAGCCTGAAATTGGGCAACATCGGCTTGGTAGTCACTGAACTGGGAATGATAGCAGCAGTAGGATGCTGAAGGCTTGCTAAGGGACTGGAAATAGAGAATGAGGGGTGAGATGAAAGAATTGACGAGGATACTGAGATTTTTAGCTTAGTTCAGTCCATAGATGGTGATGCCCTTACCAGGAAAAGGAAATACGAAAAGAGTATCAAGTACAGTAGCCAGAAGAGAGATGAGAGGGTGGGAGCTGAGGAAAGAAACTCAAATTTGCTTTGTATTGATCTAATGTAATGTAACTAAGTAGAACAAGGAAGTTAAAAATTGTGAGAGTGTCATTTAATTTGATTTGAATGCTGAAAGATTTAGTATTTATTACTACAGAATTATTTCAATGTTTTAATTCTTAAACATTTTAATAAGTAAGCTTCTAGTAAAAACATGTCATTTTTTTATTCAAAATCAACATTAAAAATTAATTTTCCGTTCAACTAAATGGCTCAAATTATACATATGTTGTGTTACTGTTTCTGTTGAATAGAGCACAATTTATATCTTTTCCATGTGAATGAAAGTTCGAACAAATAATTTCAGAGTTCATTTTAAAGCATCATTGAAGAGTACATGACGAGTCATTATATCAACAATAATGAAGAACAAAACAAACATTTTATGAGTTAATAATATTTATTTTCCAAAGTATTTTACAAGTAAAGGAAAATAAATTTTTAAACTGTGTCAATTAATATATAATGCAAGTTTTTCTTATTTTGAACTCTCATGCCTTCTTTTAGACTATTTCAGTGTATAACTTTAAAAAATAAAAGAAACCTTTTGCTTTTTTTTCAGTTCAGTTTTTTCTTAATTTTTAAATAGATATTATCCCATGATATTTGACACCACTCTTTAAATTAAGAGTGAACTTAGTTCTACTTAACTCTTAATTCTGGCAAATTCTAACTATAATAAAATAATAATAAAACCCCTGTTGTATGTCTCTACATTATTAAATTGTTATTATTAAATTGTAATCATTATTAAATTGTTTCTAAGCAAAGTTGCATCTTGCTGATTAGAATATTTCTGAATTATATCAACTTTTACTTAACTGTACAAATATTAAAGGACATACCGAAATGAAGAATTATTAACATTGTATTGTGGTAACTTTTTTAAAGACACAGAGTTTGTGACTCCTGATAGAGAATTTCTGAGCAGCTATATCAGAAAAACCTTGTAAACATAAAATCATCCCCTAGAATAAAGTATGTTTAGCTATAGGGTGACGAATATATTTCATCCTGAATATTCAATTTATGGTCCTGATGTATATACATTTATACAATTTTAATAGTGTGTCCTGTACATGCAGGACAATATATGATTTCACTTTACATTTTTTTAGTCCATACTGGGCAACAGTAAAGAACACATGTTCTGAGGTAGACAGCCTGTGCTAATTGGGTCCAAGTTAGTAAATGTCTACTCATTTTATCAGTTTCTTATTTAAAATTGGAATAATAATTATAACTACTCGATAGGGTAATTATTAGAATTCAATGAGTTAAAGCCTGTAGAATATCGAGGGAAAAATGTAAAGTGTATGCTGAGAGCAGGGAATAAATGCTTTCAGTTTCTTCATTTTTCTATGAATAGAATGCTGTAAATATTAAATAAATAAGACAAATTCATAAACAGCTGTTGAAATTTATTTTAGCCCATATATAAATTTCTATGTACATATCTGTTTATCAACACATACATAAAGCTGGCTAACGCAGACATAAAGACTATGATGATTACATGGAATGAATCGTTCTAAGTAGTCATATCCCAGTTTCCTAGTGACAATGCATAAATTATGTCGTGATATTTATAAAATCTAAAGGCTGTATTTTTCATTCTTCTGAGTGTACTTAAAGAACATGTTAAAACAAACAAAGAAGCAAACAAACAAAAAACACCTTCTCTCATGCCCTAGTAAATAACTGAGAAAACAAACAACAAAATCTACAACAGTCAAAGTCATTTAGGGATCTGTAACTTCTAAGGAAACAACAGTCGATCATTCTCCACATGCCCCACATCTGGCAGAGATTGTATAACCAAAAATATCATTTGTTCCTAAATTAAAAAAATGTCTATGCATAGTAGAAAAGAAATAAAAGTTATTGTTAATTATAGAAGCGTTAATGAGTAAAAAAGCCAAACCAATTGTGTTGTTTTCTTCTTTCCGGTCTCTGCGGTCAATCAGCTGGATCTGCTAGTCATTGTTTCAAATGTGCCCCCAACTCTAGTGGAAAAAAAATGATCTGACTGAGTAATGGATTTTTGTTGACTTATACATTTATTTTCATACGGCTATAATTTTTTATTGGATGAGATCATTTAAGTCATTATAATGTTTGGATTAAACATAATTTAAAATGCTGTCTTAATACAAATCTAGCTAGTTTGCTCTTTTCCGGAAATAGGTATCTTTATTTGAAATATGTGAAGATTCTGAGAGTACTTTCTAATAAGAACGATAATTAGATGTGAGAAGATATTCTTCAGAAGGCATTGGATGATGCATCGATATAACCTCAAATGTAGCATGTAAGAAATAAATCATAACATTAATTATTTGAGTATAAATCATGATTTTTGTGGCCCCATATTTTTCCAATAGCTCATTATCTAAGCGACCCAGTTAGTCTAGAGAATGCTATTTCTCAAAGTGGTGTATCTAGCTTCCTAAAGCTTATTCTTTCAAAAACAGATGATAAATTTTAAACAACATATCTTTTAAATTATTCTAAAATATGTGTCATGCCCCTCTGCCTTTGAACCGTTTACCCTGAACACGATTGAGCATATTATTGTCGAATCAAGTTGTGATTGTTTATTAAGCTACCTGTTCTGACATATTTTGAATGCTATCAATGATTATTTAAATATCTTTACTATTGCACTCTGAACTACCCCAAACTAGCCTGCTATCATTTCACAATTTCTATATTGGTATTTATTTGTTTTCTGTTTTCTACTGAGTTCAGATTGATAGATGTCAATTGTCTGTTTATCTGCCTCTCTCTAGCAAAAGATCTCCCACTTCTGAGTTGCGGGGAGATACTTCAGGTAGATAACTAAGCCTTTAGTAATTATGTGTCAAATAAAATACAATAGACACTGACTAAGGGAGGAGTGATACTCTTATAATAAAGGCATGTTTTATAATAATGATCTGTGGCCATTTTATGAAATTTAACCTTTGTCTGTCACATTAAATGCCCTGTGAATGAGGTGATTATCAATATTTGTGCAAGGACTATCAATCATGCAGTGTCTTGTTCACATCTTCGAAAGTGGTTTATACATGTTTAATTCATATAAAAATAATAGCTGATTACATCAGAACATTTTAAAATTATGCCTATGTCTTAGCTGCTTTAATGTCATTTGTTGGGGTAGGCTTTCTTTGATTACTCTATCCAAAAGAGATGATGCTCTCTTCAACCTCTAAATTTTATTCTTCTTTATTTTTCTTCAAGGCATTATCTAATATGTTCATTATATATCAAATTTCCACTGAATTTAAGCTCCATGAGGCTAGGAAATCTATTTTTCAGTGACATAATTCTAGTTAGGCAAAAGCACTCAAGGCATTTTACTGAAGGTAAACTTTATACAAGCCAAATCATGATGTCTTTTTCCTTATGATGAAGTGAAATTTATGAAAACTAAAAATGGCAACTTAAAAGTATAATTTCATATCAATTTATATGACTTATCCCTCTTAAGTGGGTATGAAGATATGAATGAGAAAAACTCAGCAACTTTTAAGTGTTGCAAGAAATGTGTCACTTTGAAAGAAGCTTTGACTTCATGTAACATTGATTTTGAAACACAAGCTTAGACAAATAATTTAATCTTTCTAGGATTCTGAAGAACTAAATGATATAAGCCATCTCAAACATAAAAAATCATGAACACTTCATGAATGGTAAATATTCTACATAAGTGAGGTTAGTGGCCACAGTTAGTAGGGCGAGTCATAGAAAGGCCAAAGTTTTACATTTCCTACTCAAAGAGCATAGTTTAATAATGAAGCTCAGATTATGGAATCACAATCACAGACTAGTTTGAATCCTATTATTGCTGTGTGATCTCTGAGCAAGATATTACACATTTAGAACCACACTTCCTCATCTTGAATATTAGTGTAAGGATGTCAATCTTGTGTTGCTTCTGATAGAATTAACTGTGCATTTGCTAGTGCAGTCAGCATTGCAGGCACGAGTCTGATTTTTTTTTTTTTAGAGATGTTTAAAACTGTGTTAAGTTTTTCTTAAGCACAAACATTTCAAATCTCTTTTAGAAAAGGTTTATATTCATAGCAAAACTGAGCAGAAGACACATATTTTCCATACACTCCCTGCCCTGTGGACACCCATAGCTTCCCTCACTATCAACATCTTGCACCAGAGTGGTACATTTGTTACAATCAGTGAACATACAATGAGACTTCAGAATCACCCAAAGTTCATGCTTTACATTAGGTTCACTCCAGGTGTACATTCTGTGGGTCCGACTAACATGTAATGACATATATCCATTGTTATAGTATCGTGCAGATTAGTCTCACTGCTCTAAAAATCCTCTGTGCTCCAGCTATTCATCCCTCCCTTCCTCACTAATCCCTGATATTTTGATTGCCTTCACAGTTTTAGCTTTTCCAGAATGTTGGAATCATATAGTATGTAGCCTTTAAAAAAACATTATTTTAATTAGTTTCAAGTATAAGTACATTGGTTAGATATCTACACAGTTAGTAAAACGATCCCCATAATTGCTCCCTCCTTCCCCTCATCCCTCGCCTAGCCAACGTATTCATTCTAATTACATTCCCTATGCCGTGCTCCCCATGCTCATGACCATCCATTAGCTACTAATTCGTACTTCTTTACTCTTTCACCCTATTCTCGCAGCCCCACAAAACCCCCTCCCCTCTGTCCATCACCAAATTGTCCACTATATTTGTAAGTCTGTTTTTGATTAGTTTGTTCTTTTTATTTTTTAGATTTCGCAGACAAGTGAAGCCATATAGTGTTTATCTTTCTCTGTCTGACTTAAATAACTTCTAGGTTCATCAAAGCAATATCTTTTCCCATACTCTTTTTTTTAGGCTGCGTGTGTGTTTTAATCTGAAGTGAGCCTCTTATAGGCAACATGTAAGGGTCTTGTTTTCCTTTCCATTCATCCACTCTATCTTTTAGTCAGAGCATAATTCTTTTCCATTGAGGTACTTATGGATAGAAATAGAGTTATTACCAGTCTTTATTTCGGTTTTTGATACATGTTTTTTCTTCTTAAAGAAGTCCCTCCAGCACTTCCTCTAATACTGGATTGGTGGTAATAAATTGCTTTAGCTTATTTTTCTCTGGGAAACTCTTTGTCTGTCCTTCAACTCTAAATGATAGCTTTGCTGGATAAAGTGTCCTTGGATGTAGATCCTGGGTTTATATCACATCGAATATGTTGTGCTAAGCAACATATTTAAGTGTCCTGCATAGTTTCTTCTGAGAAGATAGCTGCCAGTCTTATGGGTGCTCCCTTGAGGGTAAGTAACTGCTTTTAAAATTCTCTCTTTGCCTTTAAGGTTTGGCCTTTTAATTATGATGTGTCTTGGTGTGGGCCTCTTTGGCTTCCTGATTTTGGGAACTTTCTGAGCTTCCTGGGGTTTTATATCTATTTCCTTCACCAGGTTAGAAAAGTCTTCCCTCATTATTTTTTCAAATAGCTTTTCAACATGTTGTTTCACCTCATGTACCCCTATGACATGGATTCCCATAGGCTCCTTAAATTATTATTATAGTCTTGGGTTCTTTTTTCTTGCCATTCTGTTTGAGTGTCCTTGGCTTTCCCATCCTCTAGATAGGTCATTTGCTCCTCTTCTTTATTCACTTTGTTTATTCCATCTAATATACTTCTCATCTCAGATCATGTGTTCTTCATTTCAGACTGGTTCCCGTTTATAAAATTTCCATTTCCATTTTTATGGTTTTTATCTCTTGTTGAAGTTCTCACTGAATTTATCTACACTTTCCAAAAATTCATTGTGCATCTTTATAACCAATATTTTGAACTCTGCATCTGTTAAATTGCTTGACACCATTATTACTGCATCTCTGTTCTGTTTTCTCATACAGTTTCCGCTTCTTTGCCTTCCCATTTTCCTGCCTTTCCATGTCTGTTTCTATGTGCTAAGCAAAGCTCCTAAGTCTCCCAGTCTTATTACTGTGGATTTGTGAAGTAGGTGTCCAGTGGCACATCCTGAGAGGGGTCCAACTGCAGGCCAAATATAGCCCAAAACTCTGCCCCTCCCGGGCTACCTGTTAAGATTCAGCAAGCAATCCACAGATACTGGGCTTATATTTGCCTCGAAAGGCCACACCAGAAACCGAGGCCAGCTGCCTCCAGTGAGAGTCTAGACGCTGCTCAGCAAGAAGAACCTGACTGGCCAACGACACACATGGATATGGCTTGGGTGGGGCCATGACTTGGGAGTGGCGGGGTTTCAGGGAATCCTCTGGGCAGAGCGACCTCTTATCCAGTGAAATGATGTCACGACTATGGCCATGCTATGTCCCTGCACTTGGAGGGGTTGGGCTCAACAGGGAACAATGGATATCGCTGGCACTTCTGTACCTAGTGAGTCTTGCCTCATCGCTCACTCTGACAATGTCTCCCTATAAGTCCCTAGTGCCCCCATGTGCAGCCGAATAGGCACTGGTGCTCAGAGCCAGCAGGCTCGATACAGAAAATTCGCTTGCAGATGCAGCTCCTTTAAGAGGCATCTGCTGCTGCCACTGCCGCTGCCTCAGCCTCTATCTCACTCAGCCACTCGGGACGGGCAGCCCCGCGTCCTCGCCTCGTCCTACCTTCTGCCATTGCTTTCTTGGATTTCTTCATAGTCATATGGCTTGTTTCTCTAGATCCCAGGCAATTTTTCCTTGCTGCTGCTCGCTGTTTTGGTTATAACTTTGATTTGATCGTTGAAGGGATGAATAGAGCCTCTGTCATCTACGCCATTTTTTTTCTCTAGTGTATAGCCTATTGGATCTGTCTTTGAAAATTAATTTCATAGATGAAAGTGGTGGTGATAAAGACTGTTATACCGGATTCAATGTCGTGAAGCTCCAAACACTCATTGTTAATGTCCAGGGATGAATAATGAAAATATATGCATAACCGGGGTAGACAACAGAGTGCCAATTTGCTAATTAAAAATAAGAATGTATTGTTCCGGTGACCAGACTAACCAGCACACTCATATCATATAGATGTTCTTAAATAACAAGTCACGTGATCATCAAAGTCATTCTCTATACTTCCCACGAGACACCCCTATCCACTGAAGTGTAAAACTTGAATTCTGTATGGTCATTACTTATTTATTCTTTAGGGAGACACTTATATGAGGCCAGATCATAATCCGAAGTTAACTTGGCAAGCATAAAACCAGTACAAACTGAAAAAGTTGATGAAAGTAAAATTTCTTGACCTAGTACACCCATTACACAATGGGGAATGTTTTGTAAAGGGAGTCAGTATCCTTTGCTGGTTAAAAGCACAAAGCCTGAAAAAAATGCTCATACTAATTGTTATCTGCTACAGTAATAACAACTACTCTCCGATCCCCTGTAATTGGCTTAAATGGCTGTACTAAATTTTTTAATTACTTATGATTATAGAAATAACCAATTCTCTTTTGTAATGAAACACATCCATTTTTTATCATATTAATGTATACCAGCAAACTGTGCCGCGTACAGATGACCTTGCATATCTATGTTGTTAAAGATTTTAGACTGACCGTCTGATTTATATATTTGTGGGACTTGTGTTCTCTTACAAATTCTTGAGATTAAGGAGTAAGGGAAATCTGTGACCTCAGAAGCGCCATTCCATAAACATTCCACATGTTTTGTAATGCATGTGGAAATTGAAATCATCTCCCATAGATGTTTTAGAGGTACACTGACCAATTGAAGGAGCATTTAGGCAGGCATCCAAATATGCTTAATTCAGAAGTTAAATCACTCTGGCAAATTATGTTTGAGACAAATTTAGAAAAGAGCCCTATTCACTCTGTAATATTCCATTTATAAACAGTGCTCTGTACTGATCCTTTATGCTAAGTGTTATACAAATATTTTGAATGGGCTGCAGTATTGTTCTAAGTAACGATTTGAAAACCATTTCTGAAGCAAAGTTGGAATCTTCCAACAACTACAAGTGTGGCAGTTTCACTAAGGAAATTCATATGAAGTGGGTTCAGTCAGCCGTTTTTTGGAAGAGAGCGTATATGCTAAAAAGACATTATTCTGCAGCGATGAACAACATGGTACGGTGTTTCAGTACACAGTTTCCATGTTGCTATTAAGAAGAGAAAGAAATACTATAAACTTTAGAGTAACTATGCAGCACATGCAAAAGAAACTCGTTTTTAAATGCCTGACTTCTGTATTCCAGAAGTGCAGTCAACGATTAGATGCTAGTATTGATGTATGCTGTGAAGTAAGTTGGCACTCTAACAATGTACAGAAAGGAATTACAGTTCTTGCCTGTAATTCGGGTCATATATTTTTGATTTCAGCCAGTTCTTCCTTCATCGTTTTGACATAAATAATGCTCAAACTCAGTCTGACATAACCGGACATTTGTTTTGATGTTTCCTGTTTTCAGTACCAAAGAGCTGGTGCGAAACCATCTTGATATCTATGCTCTTGGGCTTGCCACCTGCGTAGAATGCACAGAGCATGTAGTCATACATTGGAAGCTTGTTCTTGTTTGAAACAGCGGCATACTATCAGCTTTCCAAAAATTCGTTCTTCTTTTAGAAGGAAAACAGAAATCGACTGTGTGTGGCGTGTACTGTTGAAGAGTAATTTGAAGAGAAATCCTTCTGATGAGCACGTGCTTCGAATCTGTGTCCTCTGAAGCTGTCTTCCATAAACGAAGAGTAAATGTTCTGGAATGCATATGGAATTAGAAACTGTCACCCAAAGATGTTTCAGAGGGACACTGACCAACTGATGGAGCAATATTGAAGCCAATTAAAAATATCTGTATGCCACTTAGTATAAAGGAAGAGTATGGAGCATCATTTCTAAACAGAAGCTTACAGAGTGGAGGGGCTCTTTTCAAAGCCTTTGCTTCAGACATTATTCCTGAGTGATATAACTTCAGAATTAAGCATATTTGTATCCCAGCTTAAATGCTCCATTAATTGATAAGAGTCCCTCTGAAACATTTTTAGGAGATAGTTTCAATGTCCACATGCATTACAAAACACACAGTTTTAGTGTATGGAATGGTGCTTCTGAGGAAACAGATTCCAAGCACGTCCTCACCAGAGGGATTTCTCTTCCAATTACACTTCGACACTACATACCACACACAGTGGCTTTATGTTTTCTTTGGCAAAGAGAGACTGTATAGGAAAGCTAGTAGTGTGTCACTACTACAAACTACAAAGAACCTGTAACTATATTACTACCTGCTCATGTAATCTAGGCCGACAGCAAGCTCAAGAGCATGGTTGTCAAGACACATTCCCACCAGCTCTTTGGAACTGAAAACAGGACACGTCAAAGATATCTACAGCTATGTCACACTGGGAATGAGCATCAGTCATGTCAAAAACAATGGGACTAGAAACTGGCTCAAATAAAAAAATGAATAACCTGAATTAAAAGCAAGAATTGCAATTTCTTTTTATACATTGTTACAGTGCCGACGTATTTCACAACATATACCAATACTAGCACCAAATCGTTGACTGCACTTCTGGTTACAGAAGTCAGGCATTCAAAAACAAGTTTCCTTTGAATATGCTGCATATATTCTCTAAAGTTTATAGTATTCATATCTCCTCTCAAAGGAAACATATGAACCGAAGTATTGAAACACCATACCATGTCATTAATTGCTGCAGTCTAATATCTTTTCAGCATGCATGCTCTCTTCCAAAAAACGGATGCCTGACCTGCTTCATACAAATTTCCATGATGAAAACTGCCAGGTTTCCAGTATTAATTTCACACTTTGTACTTGTTGGAAGATTCCAACTTTGCTTCAGAAACTATCAAGTCGCTTCTTAGAACAATACTGCAGCCCATTCAAAATACCTGTATATCACTTACCAAAAAGGATGAGTATGGAGCAGCTTTTCTAAACAGAAACTTACAGAGAGGAAGCAGCTCTTTTTAAACCTTTGCATCAAACATTACTCATCAGAGTTATCTAAGTTCTGAAGTAAGCATATTTGGATCCCCGCCTAGACACTCCATCAGATGGTCAATGTCCCTCTGAAACATCTTTGGGAGACGTTGTCAGTGTCCACATGCTTTACAAAACATTTAGTGTTCCTGTCTGGAATGGCACTTCTGAGAACAAAGATTCCAAGCACATTCTCACCAGAGGGATTTCTCTTCAAATTACCCTTGGACACTACACGCCACACACAGTGACTTTCTGTTTTCCTTGGCAAAGATAGACTGTATATGAAAGCTGGTAGTGTGCTGCTACTACAGACTACAAAGAAGCTACCACTGTATTATTACCTGCTCATGTAATCTAGGCCGACGGCAAGCTCAAGACTATGATTGTCAAGACAGTTTCCCACCAGCTCTTTGGTACTGAAAACAGGACACGTCTAAACAGATCTACAGTTATGTCAGACTGAGATCAAGCATTACTAATGTCAAAAACATCGTGGCTAAGAACTTGCTCAAATCAAAAATATATTCCCCGAATTAAAGGCAAGAATTGCAATTCCTTTCTGTACATTCTTAAGAGTGCTGACTTACTTCGCAGCACACACAAATAGTAGCACTAAATCGTTGACAGCACTTCTGAATTACAGAAGTAATTCATTCAAAAACGAGTTTCCTATGCATGTGCTGCATAATTTCTCTAAGTTTATAGTATTTCTATCTGTTAATAATGGCAATACATGAACTGAAGTATTGAAACACCATACCATATTGTTTTTTGCTGCTGCCTAATGTCTTTTCAGCATGTACAATCTGTTCCAAAACACGGATGCCTGAACACGCTTCATACAAATTTCCACAATGAAAACTGCCATGTTTCCAGTATTAATTACACTCTTTGTAGTTGTTGTAAGATTCTAACTTTGCTTCAGATACTATAGTCTTCAAGTTTCTCTTTAGAACAAGACTGCAGCCCATTCAAAATACCTGTATATCACTTAATATAAAGGATGAGTACAGAGTACGATTTCTAAACAGAAGCTTAGAGTGTGAAAGTGGCTCTTTTCAAAGCCTTTACCTCAAACAAAATTCGTCAGAGTGATCTATCCTCTGAACTAAACATACTTATTCCCAGCATAAATGCTCCAAGAGATGGTCAGTGTCCCTCTAAACATCTTTGGGAAACGGTTTCAATTTCCATATGCATTATAAAACATTTTGGGTTTGTGTATGGAACGGCGCTTCTGAGAACACAGATTGCAAGCACATTTCACCAGAGGGATTTCTCTGTAAATTACCCTTCGAAACTACATACCACATACAGCGTTTTTCTGTTTTCCTTAGCAAAGAGAGACTGTATAGGAAAGCTGTTAGGTTGCCACTACTACAAACTGCCAAGCTATTGCTACCTGCTCGTGCATTGTAACCAAATGGCAAGAACAAGAGCATGGATGTCAAACAGTTTCCCACCAGTTCTATGGTACTGAAAACAGGACACGTCAAACATATCTACACTGGGATTGAGCATAACTCATGTCAAAAACAATGGCACTAGAAAGTGGCTCAAATAAAAAATGTATAACCTGAATTACAAGCAAGAATTGTAATTCCTTTCTGTACATCATTAGAGTGCGACTTATTTCACAACATATACCAATACTAGCACCAAATCGTTGACTGCACTTCTAGATACAGAAATCAGGCATTCGACTACTATTTTCTTTTTTTTTTTTTGCATGTGTTGCATAATTTGTGTAAAGTTTATGGTATTTCTATCTCTTCTTAAAACACAATGTGACGGAAGTATTGAAACATCATACCTTGTTGTTAATCGCTGTAGTGTAAAGTCTTTACAGCATATGCCCTCTCTTCCAAAAAATGACTGCCTGAATCTTCTCTATATGAATTTCCACAATGCAAACTGCAATGTTTTCAGTATTTATTTCACACTTTGCAGTTGTTAGAAGATTCCAACTTTGCTTCAGAAACTACACTTATCAAGTCGCTTCTTAGTACAATACTGCAGCCCATTCAAAATATCTGTATATCACTTAGCATAAAGGATGAGTACAGAGCAGCATTCCTAAACAGAAGCGTACAGAGAAGAAGCAGCTCTTTTTAAACTTTTGCCTCAAACATTATTCGTCAGCGTGATCTAACTTCTGAATTAAGCATATTTGTATCCCAGCCTAAATGCTCCAAAAGTTGGTCAGTTTCTCTCTAAACATCTTTGGAGATGGTATCAGTTTACACATGCAATACAAAACATACAGAGTTTGTGTATGGAATGGCGCTTCTGAGGACACAGATTCCAAGCACATACTCAACAGAATGATTTCTCTTCAAATTACCCTTCGACACTACACACCACGCACTGTGTGGCTTTCTGTTGTCCTTGGCAAAGAAGAAAGACTGTATAGGAAAGCTGTTAGTATGCCACTACTCCAAACTACAAACATGCTGCCACTGTATAACTACCAGCTCGTGCATTCCAGGCAGACAGCAACCTCAAGAGCATCGATGTCAAGACTATTTCCCACTTGCTTCTTGGTACTGAAAACAGGACACGTCAAAACAGATCTACAGTTATGTCACACTGAGAGTGAGCATCACTCATGTCAAAAACAACGCGACTAAGAACATGCTGAAAACAAAAATGTATTACTAGAATTACAGGCAAGAATTTCAATTCCTTTCTGTACATTCTTAGAGTGCTGACTTACTTCACAGCACACATCAATGGTAGCACCAAATAGTTGACAGCACTTCTGGATTACAGAAATCAAGCATTCAACAACGAGTTTTCTTTGCATGCACTGCATAATTTCTCTAAGTTCATAGTATTTCCATCTCTTCATAATGGCAACATGTGAACCGAAGTATTGAAACACCATACCATATTCGTTGCATTCTAACGTGTTTTCAGCATATATACTCTCTTCCAAAACACAGATCCCTGAACCTGGCTTCAGATACAAAAGTAAAGAGAATTCAAGATCATTGACTGCCAGCATATACCATTGACCTCACATAAGACTTGTAATGTGGACATGACATTCCATTGGAGGTCAGTACGAAATCTGTCTTGGCCACCTTCGGTTCCATGCGCACTAATGATTTCTCAGTGTTTATTTGAATTTTCTCATTTATATGCTTTTGTTGCTTCAAAGAAAGCACTACAACATCTTCCCTTATGAGTATGTGGATCGGTGACATGGACACAAGGCATAAAGAAATAGCATTTCTTAAAATAAGCTTCAGAATTCTTTTGGCATAATATTGATTATCAAGAAAGTGATAAATCAAGAAAATCTGTTTTACTGATGAATAACATACAGCCATCATATTTTAAGACTAAAGATTTTTTTGAGTTGAGTTATATAAACAATTTCTGCTATACAATATGAACTGGTATTTATATGTTGCCTTTGTTTTTAAAAGCATGTAAATTAAAGTGTGTTAATGTATAGACTTCAATTTTGTCCTCTAGACTAAGTATTTCTGCCCTATAATGCTGCATATATTTAATTCATTGGAAAAATTAATTATGTGTTTATTCCAAGTCAATTAACTTTTTGCTATTGATGTGACAGAATCTAACACGTTCAAATAAGTGCGCTTATAAAGACATGTTTTCACTGTACGCACCAGTGGAATTGTGGAGATGGTTATCATAGAAGAGATGTTATATTATATTCCTGCTTTACTGGTAGTTTTTTATTATAGAGATCGTCACTCAATTTCCTTGAGTTTTCTTATCTGATGAATAAAAATAACATCTACCTGTCGGAATTATTGTCAAGATTAAATGAAAATATATGTACCATATACTAGTACAGTATCTGCCCCCTGGTTTGTAGTGCTACCCCTTCTGGATTCAGGCAACCCGGTGATGAAAATATACATAGTAAAATGATGCTTTATTTTCTTCTTGTTAATAAGGTTTTTAACTTGGGACCCACAGTGAGATCGCTCAGCCATAAAGTCTGATGGAAAGCCTTTGAATTGAGAAACTTATATTTCACAGACCTCCACGTTAGCATGGTCTCTAGTTGCATCCTGTATGCAAGTTCTAGGTTGCTGACTTGAATTACTTACAGTATTTAAAGAGGTGACTTGAAAATTCCCTCAGTGCAGCCTCCTGCTGCTCTTCCAACATTTGAAGCATATAAAAGTTGTGGCAAAACTGGCCAGTTCCCTCATGATAAATTCGTACCAAGCGGAATCAGGCAGCAATTCTTTGAGAGAGAGGGTACATGTTGAGGAGACTTCAATTCTGTGTATTCATGACTATGACTATGTGAACCACTATCTATGGCATGTCCTCTCTGAAAACTAGGAGAGAGGATAACTTAAACCAAAAGGGCTAGTCTCTCATTAGGTAATTTGAGTATTATCTCGAAACCTAGGACCTTGTTCCTGGCTGCGTTCATAATTCAACCTGAGTATGATGTGGGGAAGGCCCTTGATAGCGGTTCAAACCATAGCTGCCATATTGTTTTATCAAAGGAAAAATGCTGAGTCACTGTGAGGATACCTCTTCATTGCAAAAAAAAAAAAAAAAAAGCGGCTGCTTAAGAATGTCTCTATATCAAACCACAAACTAAAAATCTGCGAGAAACTGGCTTAACCAATATGGAAAAAAAGCTGAGATACTGACATTGAGGCAGTTTCTTCAACATGTTTTGAAAAGGTTTGTATTAGCGTAGCAGAAGTAATGAGGTGGAACTCACCTGGAAGTTTCGTATCAAGAATTAGGAAATCTCGCGATACTCAGGAGGCTTTCCCGCGGAATTCACGTGACCAGGAAGAGATAGGCCTGAGGGCAATGCACAGAAATCACGTAAAAGTGAGATGATGGTGTGGTGCTCACTTTTGTGTTACCCTTCTACATTCCTTGGTAAAATTCACATAAGCCCTGGAAGCACCGCCAAGTATTGATTTTATTTCCAGGGAGTAAAGGGTAGACCTTAGCACACAGAGTCTAGCCTAACTTTACTTAACAGATCTTTAGATAGAGAATGTGGCACAGGGTCACAAAATCTTCTTGTTAGGAAAAAATGTTGATGGAAGTCCATTGCCAAGTACCCAGTACTCTGCCGTAACTAGGGTAGGTTGTGTGGACATTTTAATAAAAAACATCACACTGGTCTCATTTACAGAGTACACTTGAGTGCAAAACATTTCACCAACTGAAGCCTGATTCACTGTAAGATGTAAGGTGAAAACTTAGAGCCACAGCAATAAGAGCAGCCACCTAGTAGACACCAGGTTTTTGCAGGGTCTTATTTGACATGCACGTGAATGCCTCCAGGTATTCACTTCACTTGCATGTAATTCCCTGGTGATAACTACCTGATTCGCAGGTGACTTCCACCTTATTCCTCTTTCTCTATCCTCAAGCAAGTGTATTTAAAACTTGTGTCATAAACTCTTCTTTTCGATATTTCAGCATTGAGTCATTGGCCTTGAAGCAATTTCTTCTCGCCACTAGTAGCCTAAGGTTCACCTTCAAGAATAGCATGGATCTCCAACAGAACCGTTAAAAGTTATACTCACAATGACTCAGCATATCTGCTACAATACAGCATAATGGCGCTACAGTTTCCACCTCTCGTAGGTAGCTTCGTCATTCAGACTTAGCCTTTCAATTTTAATGAGGTTAACGTGTGACCGCTGCTCCCATTGTACACAAGCAGGTGGTCTGACCAGAGACGAAACTTCAGGGCAGTTACAAAACGAGGTGTGTGTTAGCCTATGCCACAGTTTCCAAGCAAGTCTTCTCATGCAGACATGACATTCTATTGAAGGAATGTTACGTGGCTAGGTTACCCAGGTACACTTATTTTTTCAGTGCTTATGTGAATTCTAGAAGGGTAATACAAAAGTGAGCACTGCACCATCACCCCAGTTTCATGTGGTTTTTGTGTGTTGCCCTCAGGCTAGTCTCTTCCTGGTCACTTGAATATTGTGGAAAACCTCATGAGTATTGGGAGATTTTCTAATTCTTGGTACGAGTTTTCCAGGCAACTTCCACCTCATTACCTCTGCTAGGCTAATTCAAGCCTTTAGGAACACGTTGAGGAAACTGCCTCAATGTCAGTATCTCAGCTTTTTTTCCATTTTTGTTAAACCAATCTCTCGCAGATTTTTAGTCTGTGGTTTCCTATAGAGACATTCTTAAGCAGCCGTTCTTTTTGCAATGAAACGGTATCCTCACAACGACTCAGCATTTTTTTGTACAATTAAACAATATGGCAGCTATGGTTTCAACAGATAACCATTTGCTGCCTCACAGCATAGTCAGGCTGAATTGTGAACGCAGCCAATGTGCAACTTCTGCCTTCACTGACATAGGCAGTTTTCCTGAAAAAAAAGAAAAAGTAAAGGAGAATTAAGGTCATTGACTTCCTGCATATACCGTTGACCTCGCATTAAGTTTTGTAATGTGGACATGATATTCCTTTGGAGATCAGTATGAAGTCTGTCTCGGCCACCTACTGTTCCATGTATACTAATGATTTCTCAGTTTTGATGTCAAGTTTCTCAGTTCAATACACTCGTCACTTCAAAGAAAGCAGTGGATCACCTTCCGTTGTAAGGATGTGGTTTGGTGTCTTGAGCCCAAGGCACAAGACCTGTCTTTTCCTAACAAAAAGTAGAAGGGAGATAGGGAACCAAGGCACTAAACCTATCCTCTCTGCAAAGTAATAGATAGGAGAACTTAAACCACAGGGCAAGTCTGTCCATATGTAATTTGAGTATTAACTTGAAACCTAGGACTTTGTTTTCTGCCTGCATTTCCTATTGGGATCCAGTGTGTTGTCCTGGGTTTTGCATTTACAATCCTTACCTTTTCTCCAGAAAAAAATATTTCACAAATTATCCCAGAGCATTTCTTACGACTGGTTCTTCTACGAAGTAAAGTGAAATCCTATGGTCACAGCAACAAGACTGGTCTCTTAGTAGATACCAGATTATTGGGGGGTATTCCTTCATCCCCTGTGAATTCCACTGGGTGTTTACTTGATTTCCGCATGATTTCCTAGTGATTTCTAAGTGATTTTCAGGTGATTTTCACCTTATTACTCTTCCCCTATTTTCAAATAAGTGTTTTCAAAACTCGTGTCATAAACTCTTATTTTCAATATTCAACATTGTGTCGTTGGCCTTTCAGCAAATTGCTGATGACAGTAGTCGCCAAAGTTCCACATAAATGAATAGTGCGGGAGTCTCACATGAAGTCCTCAGAGTTATACTCACAATGACTTAGCATATTTGCTATAATACAGCAAAATGGCACTTACGGTTTACACCGCTCTAAAGTAGCTTCATCAAGTAGTCTCAGCTTCCAATGCAGTTAATGTTCAACAGCCACTTCTGTTGCCATCAAGCAGATTGCCTGACCACAGATGAAAATTAAGGTCAGTAATCTAACAAGAATTGTCTGTTAACCTATGCTGCAAACCTTCTCATGCAGACAAGATATTTCGATTAAAGGGCCATTAGATGCTATGTAACAGAGACACTATCATTTTCTCAGTGGTTATCTAAATTTTACCAAGAAAGAAAAGGGTAACTCATTTGTTAACTCCACACCATGAAGCCAATATAACATGACTCCCTTTGATGCTCTGAGACCTGTCTCTTGACGGTCATATGAATCCTACAGCGAAGCTTCATGAGTATCTCGAGATTCTCAAATTCTTGTTATGAGATTACCAGGTGATTTCCACTTCACTTTCCTCTGCTAGGCTAAAATGAGCCTTTTCAGAAAACATTTGATGGAAAAGTCTCAGTGTCAATATCTCAGTATCCTTTCCCTGGTGGTGAAGCCTGTCCCTCTCAGAATTTGTAGTCTAAAGTTTTGTACAGAGAAATTCTGAGCCAGCCGTTCTTTCCGCCATCAAGTAGTATCCTCACAATGACTCAGCATTTTCCCCACAATATAGAAAAATGGTGGCTATAGTTTCCCCCACTATCCATTCATTGTCTCACAGCAAACTCAGGCTCAATTATCAACACTGGCAATGTGAGACTGTTTCTCCCACGAACATAAGGCAGTTTTCCTGACAGACAAAACTACAGGCAAATTAAAGATCATTGACCGCCCGCATTTATCGTTGACTTAAAATGATATGTGTAATGTGGACATGGCGTTTGATTGGAAGACAGTTCAGAGGGTATCTCCGCCTCTTTCTGCTCCATGTAGACCAGTGACTTCTCAGGGTTCATGTGATTTTTTTTTCAATGATACATACTTTTCACTACAAAGGGAGCACTACATCATCTTCCCTTGTGAGGATATGGATTGGTGACACGGGCAAAGGCACAAGACCTGTTCTTTCTTAACAAATAGTAATAGGGAGACCTGGAAACAAAACACTAAGCTTATCCTCTCTGCAAACTACTAGATAAAATAACTTAATCCAAATGGCAAGCCTGTCCTCATGTAATTTGAGGTTTATCTAAAAACCTCAGACGTTGTCTCCTGTCTAAATTTCCTATTAGGAACCAGAGTGCTGACCTTGGTTTTGCAATTCCAATCCCTACCCCTCCTCCCAGGAAGTGGATCTGAAAAATTAGCCCACAACTTTTATTCTGACTTTTTTCCGACAGAGACTGAAATGGTGGCATTAACCCAAGTTCTAAGCCTGTTTTCTGTGAACAAATGCTGCCTGGAGCCCTGGCTCAAAGCAAACCCTACTTTAGGGAAGAAAAATTAAAACAGAGACTGTGGAAATCTAAACCAAGCCTTGAAGGAAGCCTTAAAGGAAGCAGTTAAACTCAGGTCCACAATGTCAAGATCATCCAATTGATAATAATATCTGTTTGAGGAACTAGGTCTACAAACATTCAGCCTGGACCCTGCTACCTGAAGCCATTGTGGACTCCTTGGCCTACAGAATCAATCTTTCATCTTCTAGGAGAGAAAAGAATGGAGGACTTGGTGCAGATTCCAATTCTGTCCTCCCTTTAAAATATTTATGATAGAAATGGGGCCGAAGACACCAAACTTTGTCATCATAACAATACATTCATCACAAACTGGTTCCACGTCATCGATTTTCCTTCTATACAGTTAATGAAGGGTGATCATACCTTACATCACCAAGCCTTTCCCCTGATAATAGAACATAGTTTGGGCACTAAGAAACCTGGATCAAAGCCTGAACTGTTTTGTAATTTACTCAATTGGAGAGCCTGGAAGCACGGCCAAGCACTGCTTTTATTTGCAGGAATCAGAGTGGAGACCTTGGCACACAGAATATAGTCTAACTTTACTTAAAGGATCTTTAGATAGATGACGTGGCAGACGGTCATGAGACCAACTTGGAAGGAAAAAATGTCTATGGAAGTCCATGGTCCAGGATCCAGTCCTGTACCAGAACTAGGGAAAGTTGTGTGGACATTCGAATACACAACACCACGCCAGGTTCTTTTCAGGGTACACTCAAGTGCAAAACATTTCACAAAGTGTAGCTTGATACATTGTAAGAAGTAAGGTGAAAACCTACAACCGCAGCAACAATGTTAGTCACCTGGTAGACACCAGATTCCTGCAAGGTCTTACTTGATCCCCACGTGAATCCCTGCATGTATTCGCCTGACCTGTTTGTAATTCTTGGTGATTACTTCCTGATTTTCAGGTGACTAACCCCTTATTCCACTTCCAACATCCTCAAAAAAATGTGCTTTTAAAACACGTCTCATAAACTCTTATTTTCACTCTTTCAGCATGGGGTCATTTGCATTTAAGCAATTTCTCCTCAACAGTAGTAGCCTAAGATTCACCTTCAAGAATAGCATGGATCTTTCACCAGAATCATTAAGGGTTATGCTAACAATGACTCATCATTTCTGCAACAATACAGAATAATGCCTCTTAGAGTCTCCACCGCTTTAAGGTAGCTTCATCATCAGACTCAGACTTTAAATTTCAACATGGTTAATGTGTGCCCGCTGATCCTATTGTAAACCAACAAGTTGCTTGACTGGAGATGAAACCTCAGAGCAGTTATCTAATGACAAGTGTGTGTTAGCCTATGCCACTATCCTCAAGCAGGTCTTCTCATGATACATGATCTTTCGATTTAAGGGCTGTTATGTGGCTATGCTACATAGGTAATATTATTTTCTCAGTGCTTAGGTGAATTTTACTAAGGAATGTAGAAGGGCAACACAAAACTGGGCGCCACACCATCTCCCCAATTACACGTGATTTATGAGTGTTGACCCCAGGGCAGTTCCTTCCTGGTTACGTGAATCTAGTGGGAAAGCCTCAAGAGTATCGCAAGATTTCTTAATTCTTGGTACAAAATTTGCAGGTGATTTCTACCTCATTACCTCTCCTAGGCTAACACAAGCCTTTTCAGAACACGTTGAAAACTGCCACAATGTCAGTATTTCAACTATTTTCCCATTTTGGTTAAGTCAGATTCTCTTGCAGATTTTTAGTCTGTAGTTTGATATGAGAAATTCATAGGCAGACCTTTTTACAATGAAGAGGTATCCTCACAATGACTTAGCATTTTTCCTACTACAAAGCAATATGGCAGCTATGATTTCAACTGCTATCTATTCACTGCCTCACAGCACACTCAGCCTCAATTATAAATGCAACCAATGTGTACTCTGCTTCCACTGACATAGGCAGTTTTCTTCACAAACAGACAAAAGTAGAGGTGAATTAAAGATCATTGGCTGTCCATGTATACCGTTGACCTCACATAAGATTTGTAATGTGGATATGACATCTGATTGGAAGTCATTTTAAAGTCTGTCTCGTCCACCTTCTGATCCACGCATACTAATGATTTCTCAGTGTCGATGTGAATTTCCTCAGTTCTATGCACTTGTCACTTCAAAGAAAGCACTCTATCATCTTCCCTTATGAGGATGTGGATTGGTGACATGGGCCCAAGGCACAAGGCCTGTCTTTTCTTAACAAAAAGTAAAAGGAGACTTAGCATCAAGGCACTAAGACTATCCTCTCTGAAAACTAGTAGATAGGATAACTTAAACCACAGGAAAAATCTCTTCTTATATAATTTGAGTCTTATTTCGAAAACTAGGACCTTGTCTCTTGCCTGCATTTCCTGTTACGATCCAGTGTGCTGTCCTTGATTGAAGTTACAATCCTTATCTCTATTTCCAGAAAGCAGATTTGGGAATGTAGTCCAGATACTTTCTTATGACTTTCTTTGATATAGACTGAAAGGGTGGTGTAAGCCCACAGTTCCAATCCTGTTCTCTGTGAACAAATGTTGCCTGAAGTCCTTGTCTCTAAACACAGCCTTCTTTAGTGAAGAAAAAAGAAAACAGAGACTGTGGAAAACAGAGACAAGCCTAGCCTTCCTAAAGGGACATCGAGAAAGCCCAGGCTCACAACATCAAGACCATCCAATTGGTAACAATGTCTCATTTCGAGACCTAGGCCCACAAACATCCAGACTGGTCCTTGTTAGCTTAAACTTTTCTGATCACCTTGGCCTATAGAACCAAGTTCTCATCTCTTAGGAAGAGGAAGATTGAGGACTCAGTGCATGCCTCCAAGGATGTACTCCCCTGAAACCACTGAAGATAAAAATTAAGCCAATGACACCAGTCCTGTGTCATCGTAACAGTATATTCTGCACAACCTGATCCTATGTCACCAATTTTCCTTTTATACAATTATTGAAAGATGACCATACTTTATAGCACTAACCTTTCCCCCAGTAATAGAACATAGTTTGGGCAATAAGAAAGCATGCCAAAGCCTGAACTTTTTTGTAAGTTACTCATTTGGAAAGCCTGGAAGCATGGCCAAACATTGCTTTTGGTACCAATAAGTAGAGTGGAGATCTTGGCCCAAAAGATTTAGCCTAACTTTACTTAATGGATCTTCAGATAGAGGACGTGGCACACGGTCACAGGATTTTTTTGGTAGGAATAAATGTCGATGAAAGTCCATAGTCCAAGATCCAGTCCTCTGCCATAACTGGAGTAAGTTGTGTGGACATTTGAATACACAACACCACGCCAATCTTATATATAAGGTAAACTTGTTTGCAATACAATTCATGCTCTGAAGCCTGGTTCAATCTATGAACTTTAGTAAAAACCTACGGCCACAGCAACAAGACTGATCACTTGGTAGATACCATATTAATGCAGGGTATATCTTGATCCCCATGTGAATTCCATCAGATGTCTACTTGATCTAAGCATGATTCCCTAGTGATTTATAAGTGATTTTCAGGTGATTTTCACCTTATTCCTCTTCCCCTATTTTCAAACAAGTGTTTTCAAAACTTTCATCATGAACTTATTTTCAATATTCAGCATCGAGTCGTTGGACTTTAAGCTATTCCCTGTCGACAATAGCGGCCAAAGGTTGTCATAAAAGAATTGTGTGGGTGTCCCACATAAAGCTATTCAATGATACTCACAATGACTCAGCATTTTTCCTAAAATACAGCAAAACGACGCTTAGAGTTTAAACCACTCTAAAGTAGCTTCGTCAAAGAGACTCAGCCTCCAAATATCAACACAGTTAATGTTCAACAGCGAGTTCCATAGCCTTTAAGCAAGTTGTCTGACCACAGATGAAACCTAAGGCCAGTTCTTTAACAACAGTAGTCTGTTAACCTATGCCGCCGTCCCCAAGCAAACTTTCTCATTCAGGCATGACCTTTCAATTGATGGGCCATTAGGTGGCTATCTTACACAGATACTATCATTTTTCAGTGGTTATCTCAATTTTACCAAGGAATGTAGAAGGATAACTCAAAAGTGAGTGCCACACTATCAAACCAATATCACATGACTCCCTGTAATGCCCTCAAGCTGTCTCTTGATGGTTACATGAATATCCTTGGAAGCCTCGGGAGTATCCTGAGCTTCCCTAATTCTTGTAATGAGATTTCCAGATGTATTTTTATCTCACTTTCCTTTGCTAGGCTAAATAAGCCTTTTCAGAACACCCTGATGGAGCAGACTCAATGGTAATATCTCAGTTGTGTTTTCTTGGTGGTTAAGCCAGTACCTCTCAGAATTTGTAGTCTGAGGTTTGGAACAGAGAAATTCTGAGGCAGCCATTCTTGCTACCATCAAGTGGTATCCTCACGATGACTCAGTATTTTTTCTAAAATACAGAAAAAATGGCGGCTATTGTTTCCATCTCTATCCAGTAGCTGCCTCACAGCACAATCAGGCTCAACTATCAATGCTGCCAATTTGCGACAGTTTCCTCCACCTCCATGAGGGAGAACATGCCACACTCATTTTGAGGGTACACTTGAGAGCAAAACATTTCACAAACTGAAGCCTGATTTATTGTAAGAGGTAAGGTCACAGCCACAGCAACAAGATTAGTCACCTGGTAGACACCAGATTCTTGCAGGGTCTTCTTTGATCCTCACGAGAATCCCTCTAGGTATTCACTTCACTTACATGTAATTGCCTTGTGATTACTATGTGATATTTCAGGTGACTTCCACCTTATTCCTCTTCTCTTATGCTCAAACAAGTGTTTTCAAAACATGTCTCCCAAACACATTTTTTCAATATTTCAGCATTGAGTCATTGGCCTTTAAGCAATTTCTTCTCGACAGTAGTAGCCTAAGGTTCACATTCAGAATAGTGTAGATCCCCCACCAGAAACGTTAAGGGTTATGCTCACAATGACTCAGCATTTCTGCTATTATACAGCATAACGGCCCTTAGTGATTCCACCGCTCCAAGGTAGCTTCGTCATTCAGACTCAACCTATACATTTCAATGCAGTTAATGTGTGACCGCTGCTCCCATTATATACAAGCAGGGTGCCTGACCAGAGACAAAACCTCAGGGCAGTAGCCTAACGACAAGAGTGTGTTAGCCTATACTGCTGTCATCAAGCAATTCTTCTCAAGTAGACATGACCTTTCAATTGAAGAACTGTTAGGTGGCTCTGGTACACAGGTAATCTGATTTTCTCAGTGCTGATGTGAATTTTACCAAAGAATGTAGAAGGGTAACACAAAAGTGAACACCACACCATCATCTCAATTTCACGTGATTTTCGTGTGTTGCCCTCAGGCCGGTTTCTCCCTGGTCATGTGAATTCTGCGGGAAAGCCTCATTAGTATCACGAGATTTGCTAATTCTGGGTATGAGATTTCCAGGCGACTTCCATCTCATTACATTTGCTAATCTAATACAAGCCTTTTCAGAACATATTGAAGAAACTGCCTCAGTGTCAGTATCTCAGCTTCTTTCCATATCGGTTAAGCCAGTCTCTCACAGATTTTTAGTTTGTGGTTTGATAGAGAAATTCTTAAGGGGCCACTTTTTTTGTAATGAAGAGGTATCCTCATGATGACTCAGCATTTTTCCTCTAATAAAGCAACACGGCAACTATGGTTTCAATCGCTATTCATTCGTTGCCTCACAGTACACTCACACTCAATTATGAATGTAGTCAATGAGAGACTTCTCCTTCAATGACATAGGTGGTTTTCCTTAGAAAAAGACAAATTAAAGCTGAGTTAAAGATCATTGACTGCCTACATATACCGTTGACCTCACATAAGATTTGGAATGTAAATATGACAATCGATTGGAGGTCACTACAAAGTCTGTCTTGGCTACTTTCTGATCTATGCATACTAATGACTTCTCAGAGTTGATGTGAATTTTCTGTTATATGCACTCGTCACTTCAAAAAAAGCACTACATCGCCTTTCCTTGTGAAGATGTGGATTGGTGACACGGGCCCAAGGCCCAAGGCCTGTCTTTTCCTAACAAAATTAGAAGGGAAATTGGGAACCAAGGCACTAAGCCTATCCTCTCTGAAATCTATTAGATAGGATAACTTAAATCACAGGGCAAGTCTGTCCTCATGTAATTTGAGTCTTATCTCAAAATCTAAGAACTTATCTCCTGCCTGAATTTTTTATTGGGAGCCTGTGTGCTGTCCTTGGTTGCAGTTATAATCCCTACCTCTATTTCCAGAAAGTAGATTTGAGAAATTATCCTAGAGCTTTTCTTATGACTTTCTCCAACATAGACTGAAAGGGTGGCACAAGCCCACATTTCTCTGTGAACAAATGTTGCCTGAAATCCTTGTCTCAAAGGAAAGTCTTCTTTATGGAAGAAAAAATACATAAAAGAAAGACTGTGGAAAACTGAACCAAATCTAGACCTCCTAAAAGGACATAGTTAAAGCCCAAGCCCACAACATCAAGAACATTCAATTGGTAACAATGTCCAGGCTCAAGTCCTAGGCCCACAAACATCCAGCCTGACCTTTGTTACCTGAAAATCTTCTGGACACCTTGGTCTATAGGTCCAAACTATCATCTCCTAGGAGGAGGAAGAATGGAGGACTTGGTGCACGCTTCCAAGACTCTACTCCTTGGAAAGTATTTACGATAGGAATTGGGCCAATGGCACCAACCATGTGTCATCATAAGAGTACATTCAGCACCACCTAGTCCCACATCACCAATTTTCCTTTTAGTCATTTATTGAGAGGTGACCATACCTTGCAGCACCAAGTCTTTCTTCTGATAAGAGAAAGTAGTTTGGGCACAAAGAAACCTGGCAAAGCCTGGGATGTTCTTTAAAAACCTTGACTGGGGAGATTGGAATCACAACCAAGTATTGCTTTTATTTCCAGGAAGTAGAGTGGAGACCTTGGCCCACAGAATCCAGCCTAACTTTATATAACGAATCTTTAGGGAGAGGACTTGACAAATAGTTTCAAGATATTCTTGGTAAGAAAAGAAAAGGCGATGGCAATCCATAGCCTACAAGGCAGTCCTCTGCTGGAACTGGGTAATGTTTGAAGACACAACACTACAGCAATCTCATATAAAAGGCAAACTCTATTGCAATACGATTCATGCTCTGAAGACTTGTTCATATTACAAAGTAAAGTGACAACCAACGAACACAGCAACAAGACCAGTCATTTGGTAGATACCATTTTAGTGCAGGGTACTCCATGATCCCCATGTGTATTCTCCTAGGTATTTACTTGGTCTCTGCTTGATTCCCTAGTAGTTTCTAAGTGATTTTCAGGTGATTTCTACCGTATTCTTCTTCCCCTATTTTCAAACACCTCTTTTCATAACTCGACACATTAACTCCTATTTTCGATATTCAGCATCGAGTCATTTGCCTTTAAGCAATTCCTTGTCGACAGCAGTGACCAATAGTCCACAGAAAAGAATAGTGCAGGAGGCTCACATGAAGCCATTCAGAGGTACATTCATAATGACTCAGAATTTTTTCTACAACACAGAAAAATGGCGGCTATTGTTTCCACGACTATCCAGTCGCTGCCTCACAGTACACTCAAGGTCAATTATCAATGCCGCCAATGTGCACCTGTTTACTCCACGAACATAAGGCAATTGTCCTCACAAATAAAACTGGAGGCAAATTAAAGATCGTTGACTGCAGGCATATCCCACTGACTTCAAACTAGATTTGTAATGTAGACACAACATTCAATTGGAGGATAGTTAGGAGGCTGGTTGGGCCACCTTCTGCTTCACGTAGACTAATGACTTCTTAGTGTTGATGTAAATTTTCTGTGATAAGCACTTGTCACTACATAGGGAGCACTACATCATCCTCCCTTGTGAAAATCTGGATTGGTGACATGGGCCCAAGGCACAAGACCTGTCTTTTTCTAACAAAAAGTACAAGAGAGACTGGAACTCAAAACACTTAGCCTGTCTTTTCTGATTACTAGTAGATAGGAAAACTTAATTTCAAGGGCAAGCCAGTCTTCATGTAATTTGAGTCTTATCTAGAAACCTTGGGCCTTGATTTCTACCTATATTTCCTACTTGGAACCAGGGTAATTACCTTGGGTTTGCAGGTCCCATCCCTACTCCTATTTCCATGAATTAGATCTACTAAATTTGCTCACAGCATTTCTTCCAACTTTCTCAGACATAGATTGAAATCGTAATGAAAGCCCAAGTTCCAAGCCTGTTTTCTGTGAACAAATCTTGCTTGGAGACGTGCCTCAAAGCAAAAGACTTTTTTACCGAAGAAAAAATAAAACTGAGTGTGGAAATCTGAATCAAGCCTGGACTACCTAAAAGGAAGCAGTAAAACTCAGGGCTACAACTTCAAAATCATTCATTTGGTAACAATATCCAGTCTGAAGACCTAGGCCCACAAACATCTAACCGGGCCTCTGCTATCTGAAACTACGGTGGACACCTTGGCCTAGAGAATCAAGCAGTCATCACTTAGAAGGAAGAGGAATGGAGGACTCAGTGCACAGTTCCAAGACTGCCCTCCCTTTAAAGTATTTATGATAGAAATAGGGCTGAAGACACAAACCTGTGTCATCATAACAGTATATTCCACACAAAGTAATTCCAGGTCACCAATTTTCATTTTATATGATTATTGAAAGGTGACCATACCTTACAGCAACAACCTTTCCCCTGGTAAGGGAACATAGTTTGGGCACTAAGAAGCCTGGCTCAAAGCCTGAACTGTTTTGTGAGTATTTGATTGGAGAGCCTGGAAGCACAGCCAAGAATTGCTTTTATTTCCAGAAAGTAGAGTTGAGAAATTAGCACACAGAATTTAACCAAAATTTATCTAACAATATTTAGATAAAGATTGTCACAAATGTCGATGAAAGTCTATGGCTTAGGGCCCAGTCCTTTGGCACAACTAGGGTAGGTTGTGTGAACGTTTGAAAACACAATATCATATCGGTCTCATTTATAGGTTATACTCGAGTGCAAATCATTTCACAAACTAAAGCCTGATTCAGTGTAAGAGGTAAGGTAAAAACTTACAGCCACAGCAAAAGACGAGTCACCTGGTAGACACCAGATTCCTGGTGTGTCTTTTTTGATCTTCCCATGAATCCCTCCAGGTATTCACTTGACCTCCATGTAATTCCATGGTGATTACTATGTGATTAACAGGTGAATTCTCACCTTATTTTTCTTCTCCTATCCTCAAACAAGTGTTTTCAAACATGTCTTATAAACCATTCTTTTTGATTTTGCAGCATGGAGTCATTGGCCTTTATGGAATTTCTTCTCGACAGTAGTAGTCTAAGGTTCATCTTCAAGAATAGCGTGAATCTTTCACCAGAATCGTTAAGTGTTATGCTCAAAATGACTCAGCATTTCTGCTACAATACAGTATAATGGCGCTTAGAGTTTCCACCGCTCTAAGGTAACTTCATCATTCAGGCTCAGACTCTAAATTTCAATGCTGTTCCTGTGTGACCACTGCTCCCTTTGTATACAGTGGATTGCCTGACCAGAGATGAAACCTCAGAGGAGTTACCTACGACATGTGTGTTAGCCTATGCCACCAACCTAAGCAAGTATTGTCATGCAGACATGACCTTTCAATTAAAGGGCAGCTAGGTGGCCAGGTTACACAGGTATTCTTATTTTCTCAGTGCTTATGTGAAATTTACCAAAAAGTGTAGAAAGATAACACAAAAGTGAGCACCACACTATTGCCCCAATTTCACATGATCTTCGTCTGTTTCTCTCATGCCAGTCTCTTCCTGGTCACGTGAATCCCGTGGGAATACCTCATGAGTATCTCGAGATTTCCTAATTGTGGGTACGAGATTTCCAGGTAACTTTCACCTCATTACCTCTACTAGGCTAATACAAGCCTTTTCAGAGCACATTAAAGAAATTACCTCATTGTCAGTATCTTCCCCTATCCTTAACCATATTGGTTAAGCCAGTCTTTCACTAACTTTTAGTCTGCGGTTTGATATAGAGACATTCTTAAGCAGCCATTCTTTTTGCAATGAAGAGGTATCCTCACAATGACTCAGCATTTTTCCTACAATAAAGCAATAAGGCAGCTATGGTTTCAACTGCTAATCATTGGTTGCCTCACAGCATACTCAAGCTCTATAATGAAAGCAGCCACTGTGTGTCTTCTGTCTCCACTGACATAGGCAGTTTTCATGACAAGCAGACAAAAATAAAGAGAATTAAAGATCATTGAATGCTCGAATATGCTGTTGACCTCACATACGATTTGTAATGTGGACATGACATTCAATTGAAGGTCAGTACAAAGTCTATCTTGGCCAACTTTGGTTCCACACTTACTAATGATTTCTCACTGATGATGTGAATTTTCTGTTACATGTACTTGTCACTTTAAAAAAAACACTACAACATCTTCCCTTATGAGGATGTGGGTTAGAGACATGGACACAAGTCCTAAGGCCTGTCTTTTTCTAACAAAAAGTAGAAGGGAGCCTGGGAACCAAGGCACTAAGCCTATCCTCTCAAAAACTGTAGATAGGAAAATTTAAACCACAGGGAAAGTTTTTGCTTATGTAATTTGAGTCTTATCTTGAAACCTAGGACCTCGTTTCCTGCCCTGCATTTTTTGGGGGGATCCAGTGTGCTGTCCTGGTTTTCGCATTTACAATCTCTACCTTTTTTTCCAGAAAGTAGATTTGAGAAATTATCCCAGAGCATTTCTTATGATTGGTTCATTCTACGAAGTAAAGTGAAAACCTACGGCCACAGCAACAACAGGTTACTTGGTTCATACCAGATTAGTGTGGGGTATTCCTTGTTCGCCATGTGATTTCCACTGGGTGATTTTTTGATCTCCGTGTGATTCCCTAGTGATTTCTAATTGATTTTCAGGTGATTTCCACCATATTCTTCTTCTTCTATTTTAAACAAATGTTTTAAAAACTTGTCTCTTGAATACTTATTTTCAACATTCAGCATTGAGTCATTGGCCTTTAAGTAATTCCCTTTCGACAGTAGTGGTCAAAAGTCCGCATAAAAGAATAATGCCAGAGACCCACATGAAGTTGTTCAGAGTGATACACACAATGACTCAGCAGTTCTTTTATACTATAGCAAAATGGCGCTTAGCGTTTACACTGCTCTAAAGTAGATTTGTCTAACAGACTAAGCCTGTAAATATTAACACACTTAATATTCGACAGCAACTTCCATTGTGTTCAAGCAGGTTGCCTGACCATGGTTAAAACCTAAGGCCAGTTATCTAACAAGAGTTGTCTGTTAACCTATAGCGCCATCCTCAAGCCATCCTTTTCATTCGCATATGACCTTTCGATTGAAGGGCCATTAGGTGGCTATCTTACACAGACACTATCATTTTCTCAGTGATTATTTAAATTTTCACAAGGAATGGAGAAGTTTAAATCAAAAGGGAACACCACACCATCAATCCAATATCATGTGACTACCTGTGATGCCCTCGGACCTGTCTTTTGATGGTCACGAATCCCACAGGGAAGCCTCATCATTATCGCGAGATTTTCTCATTGTTATGATGAGATTTCCAGGTGACTTACACCTCACATTTCTCTGCAAGGCTAAAATAAGCCTCTTCAGAACACATTGATGAAATAGCTTCAATGTCAATATCTCAGTTTTCTTTCCTTGGTGGTTAAGCCAGTACCTCTCAGAATTTGTAATCTGAGGTTTGGTATAGAGAAATTCTGAGGCAGCTGTTCTCTCTGCCATCAAGTGGTATCCTCACAATGACTCAGCATTTTTTCTATAATACAGAAAAATGGCAGTTATTGTTTCTACTACTATCCAGTAGCTGCCTCACAGCAGACTCAGGCTCTATAATCACCGCCACCAATGTGCGAATGTTGCCTGCATGTACATAAGGCAGTTTTCCTGACAAACAGACAAAAATAGAGGCGAAGTAAAGTTCATTGACTGATCGCATATACTGTTGACTTCAAAAGAGATTTGCAATCTGGACGCGACATTCAATTGGATAAGAGTTAGGAGGCTGTCTTCGCCACCTTCTGCTCCACATAGACTAATGACTTCTCAGTGTTGATGTGAAGTTTTCAGTGTTATGCCCTTGTCACTACAAAGGGGCCACTACATCATCTTCCCTTGTGTGGAAATGAATTGGTGATATGGGCCCAAGGCACAAGGCCTGTCTTTTCCTAACAAAAAGTAGAAGAGAGACTGGGACACAAAGTATTACGCCTGTCCACTCTCATAACTAGTACATAGAAGAACTTAATCCAAAGGACAAACCTGTCCTCATGCAATTTGAGCCTTACCTAGAAACCTAGGACCTTTTCTCCTGCCTCTATTTCCTATTCGGAGCCAGACGGTTGTCTTTGGTTTTGCGGTTCCAATTCATACCCCTATTTCCAGAAAGTAGGTCTGAGAAATTAGCCAACAGTGTATCTTCTCACTTTCTTTAACATAGAAGAAATGGTGGCATAATTCCCATTTCCAAGCCTTTTTTTCTGTGCAAAAATGTTGCCTAGAGCCCTGGCTCAAAGTAAAAGCCTTCTTTACGAATAAAAAAGAACGGAGACATTGGAAATCTTAACCAAACCTGGAACACCTAAAAGGAAGCAGTTATCTCAGGGCCACAACGTAAAGATCATCCAATTGATAATAATGTCCAGTCTGAAGACCTAGGCCCAAAAACATCCAGCCAGGCCCTTGCTACCTGTATTACTGTGGAAACCTTGGACTACAGAATTGAGCAGTCACCTTCTAGAATGTGAAGAAATGGAAAACTAGATGCACAATTCCAAAACAGTCCTCCCTTTAAAGTATTTATGATAGAAATTGAGATGATGACACCAACCTGTGTCATCATAACAGTACGTTCAGCAAAAAAACTGGTTCCACATCACCAATTTTACTTTCATACAATATTGATAGTTTACCATACCATGAAATACCAAGCCTTTTCCGTGGTAATAGGACATAGTTTGGCTCTTAGAAATCTGGATCAAAACCATAACTGTTTTGTAAGTTACTCGATCAGAGTGTCTGGAAGCACAGCCAAGTATTGCTTTTATTTCCAGGAAGTAAAGGGGAGATCTTGGCACACAGAGTTTAGTCTAACTTTACTTAATGGATCTTTAGGTACAGGACATGGCCCAGGGTCACAAGACCTTCTTGGTATGAAAAAATGTCGAAGGAAATCCATGGTCCAGGAACCAGTCCTCTGCTAGAAGTAGGGTAGTTGTGTGGACGTTTGAATACACAACACCACGCTAGTCTCATTTACAGGGTACGCTCAAGTGGAAAACATTTCACAGCATTTAGCCTGATTCATTGTAAGAGGTCAGGTGAAAACCTACAGCCACAGTGACAAGACTAGTCACCTGGTAGATACCAGATTCCTGTAGGGTCTTCCTTGATCACCAAATGAATGCCTCCAGATATTCATTTGACTTCCACATAATTCCCTGGTGATTACTACTTGATTTTCAGGTGACGTCCACCTTATTTCTCTTCCCTTATACTCAAACAAGTGTTTTTAAAACATGTCTCGGAAACTCTTATTTTCAATATTTCAGCATTGAGTCATTGGCCTTGAAGCAATTTCCTCTTGACACTAGTAGCCTAAGATTCACCTTCAAATGGTTCTCACCAGAACCGTTTAGGGTAATGCTCACAATGACTCCAATTTTCTGCTACAATACAGCATAATGGCGCTTAGCGTTTCCATCGCTCTAAGGTAGCTTCGTCATTCAGGCTCAGACTCTAAATATCAACATGGTTAATGTGTGAACGCTGCTCCCATTGTATAAAAGCAGGTTACGTGACCAGAGATGAAACCCTAGAGCAGTTACTTAACGACAAGTGTGTGTAAGCTTATACAGCCTTCCTCAAGGCAATTCTTCTCATGTAGACATGACCTTTCGATTGAAGGGGAGTTAGGTGGCTAGGTTACAAAAGTATTCTTCTTTTCTGAGTACTTATGTGAATTTTACCAAGGAATGTGGAAGGGTAACACAAAAGTGAGCACCACACCATCACACCAATTTCATGTGATTTTCATGTGTTGCCCTCAGGCCAGTCTCTTCCTGGTCCTGTGAGTCCCGCTGGAAGGCCTCATGAGTTCATAATGATTCCTAATTCTTGGTATGAGGTGACTTCAACCTCATTGCCTTTGCTAGGAAAACCTCGTGAGTATCTTGAGATTTCCTCATTCTTGGTATGAAATTTCCAGGAGAATTCCATCTCATTATCTCTGCTAGGCTAATACAAGCCTTTTCAGAACACGTTGAAGAAACAGCCTCAATGTCAGTATCTCAGCTTTTTGTCAATATAAGTTAAGCCAGTCTCTCACAGATTTTTAGTCTGTGGTTCGATATAGAGAAATTCTTAAGCAGCCGTTCTTTTTTTGCAGTGAAAAGGTATCCTCAGAATGACTCAGCATTTTTCCTAAATTTAGCAATATGGCATCTATGGTTTCAACCAATAACCTTTCGCTGCCTCACAGCACACTCAAGCTCACTTGTGAACGCAGCCAATGTGAGACTTCTGCCTCCACTGACATAGACAGTTTTCCTGAAGAACAGAAAAAAAAAAAGAGGCGAATTAAAGATCATTGACTGCATGCATATACCATTGACCTCACATAAGATTTGTAATATGGGCATGACATTCCTTTGGAAGTCAGTACAAAGTCTTTCTCGGCCACCTTTGGTTCCACGCATACTAATGATTTCTCAGTGTTAATATCAATTTTCTCAGTTCTATGCACTAGTCATTCCAAAAAAGCACTTGATTATCTTTTCTTGTGAGTATTTGGATTGGAGACAATGGCCCAAAAAACCAGGCCTATCTTTTTCTAACAAAAGGTAGAAGTGAGACTTGGATCCAAGGCACTAAGCTTATCCTCTCTGAAAACTAGTAGATAGAAGAACTTAAACCACAGGGCAAGTCTATCCTCAAGTAATTTGAGTCTTATGTGGAAACATAGGACCTTATCTTCTGCCTGAATTTCCTATTGGGATCCAGCATGCTTTCCTTGGTTGCAGTTACAATTTCTACTTCTATTTCCGGAAAGTAAATTTGAGAAATTAGACCAGAGCATTTCTTATGACCTTCTCTGACATAGACTGAAAGGTTGGCGTAAGCCCACAGTTCCAAGCCTGTTCTCGGTGAACAAATGTTGCCTGAAGTCCTTCTCTCAAAGCAAAAGCATTCTTTAGAAAAAAATAAATAAAACGGAGACTGCGGAAATCTGAACCAAGGATGGACCTCCTAAAAGGGCATAGTTAAACCCAGGCAAACAACTTAAAGATCATCCAATTTGTAACAATGTCCAGTCTCAAGACCCAGGCACACAATCATCTATCCTTCCCTTGTTACCTGAACCTCTCGTGGACTCCTTGGCCAATACAACCAAGCTGTCATCTCCTAGGAAGAAGAAGAATGGAGGACTCAGTGCACACCTACAAGACTATCCTCCCTGTAAAGCATTTACAATAGAAATTGTCCTGTTGGCACCAACTCTGTGTCATACTAAAAGTACGTTTAGTACAACTGGGTCCCAAGTCACCAATTTTCCTTTAGGACAGTTATTGAAAGGTGATCATACCTTGCACCACCAAGCCTTCCTTTTGGTAAGAGAAGGTAGTGTGGGCACTAAGAAATCTGGATAAAAGCCTGAACTGTTTTGTAAGCTACTCGATTAGAGAGTGTGGAAGCACTGCCATGAATTGCTTTTATTTCAAGGAAGTTGAGTGGAGACCTTGGCACACAGAATCTAGCTAACTTTACTTAATAGATATTTAGATAAAGGATGAGGCATGCATCACAGGAGCTTCTTGGTAGAAAAAAAAATGTCTATGGAAGTTTATGTCCCAGATCCCAGTCCTCTGCTAGAACTCGTGTAAGTTGTGTGGATGTTTAAATACATAACCCACGCCAGTCTCATTTAAAGAGTACGCTCGAGGGAAAAACATTTCAAAAATTGAAGCTTGATTCATTATGAAAGTTAAGGTGAAAACCTACAGCCACAGCAACAAGACTAGTCACCTGGTAGAAACCAGATTCTTCCAGCGTCTTCCTTAATCCCCTCGTGAATCTCTCCAGGTATTCACTTGACCTTCCTGTAATTCCCTGATGATTACTACGTGATTTTTAGATGATTTCCATCTTCTTCCTCTTCCCGTATCTTCAAACAAGTGTTTTCAAAACAAGTCTTGTAAACTCTTATTTTCAATATTTCAGCATTGAAGCATTGGACTTTCAGCGATTTCTTCTTGACAGTTGTAGCCTAAGGTTCACATTCAAGAATAGCCTGGATCTCCCAGCAGGACGGTTTAGGGTGTTGCTCACAAAGACTCAGCATTTCTGCTACAAGACAGTGTAATAGCATTTAGAATTTTCACCGCTCTAAGGTAGCTTCGTCATTCAGGCTCAGAGTCTAAATTTTAACATAGTTAATGTGTGACTGCAGGTCACATTGTATACAAGCAGGTTGTAAGACCAGAGACGAAACCTCAGGGCAGTTACCTAACGACAAGTGTGTGTTAGCCTATACCTCCATCATCAAGCAAGTCTTCTAATGCAGACGTGACCTTTCAATTGAAGGGCAGTTAGGTGGCTGTGTTACACAAGTAACCTTACTTTCTCAGTGCTGATGTGAATTTTACCAAACACTGTAGAAGGGTAACATAAAAGTGAATGCCACACCATCACCCCGATATCACGTGATTATCATGTGTAGCATTCATGTAAGTCTCTTCCTGGTCACATGAATCCCTTGGGAAAGCATCGTGAATATCGCAAGATTTCCTACTACTTGGTCTGAGATTTCCAGGCAACTTCCATGTCATTACCCCTGCTAGGTTAAAACAGACTTTTCAGAACACCTTGAAAAACTGCTTCAATGTCAGTATCTCAGCCTTTTTTTTTTTTTTTATATTGGTTAAACCAGTCTCTCGCAGAGTTTTAGTTTGTGGTTTGATATACAGAAATTCTTAAGCAACCTTTCTTTTTGCAATGAAGAGGTATCCTCACAATGACTCAACATTATTCGTACAATAAAGCAACATGGCAGCTATCCATTCCCTGCCTCACTCACAGCATACTCAAGCTCAATTATGAATGCAGCCAATGTGCGACTTCTGCCTCCACTGACAAAGGCAGTTTTCCTGACAAGTAGGCAAAAGGAGAGGCGAATTAAAATCAATAACTGCCCACAATGCCATTGACCTCATGTAAGATTTATAATGTGGACATGACCTTTGATAGGAGGTCAGTACAAAGTCTGTCTTGGCACCTTCTGTTCCATGCATACTAATTATTTCTCAGTTTTGATGTGAATTTTCTCAGTTATACATACTCATGATTTCAAAGAAAGCACTAGATCACTTTCCCTTGTGAGGATGTGGATTGATGACATGGTCCCAATGCACAAGGCCTGACTTTTACCGAGAAAAATCAGAAGGGAACCTGGGAACCAAGATACTAAGCATATCTTCTCTGAAAACTACTATTTAGGAGAAATTAAAACACAGGGCATCTCTGTCCTCATGTAATTTGAGTCTTATCTCGAAACTTAGGAACTTGTCTCCTGCCTACATTTCCTATTTGGTTTGAGTATGCTGTCTTGGGTTCAGTTATAATCCCTACCTCTATTTCCAGAAAGTAGATTTGAGAAATTATCCCAAGTCATTTCTTATGACTTTCTCCAACGTAGACTGAAAGAGTGGTGTAAGCCCACAATTCCAAGCTTTGTCTCTATGAACAAATGTGGCCTGAAGTCCTTGTCTCAAAGCAAAAGCCTACTTTTGGGAAGAAAAGGTAAAACAGAGACTAGAAATCTGAACCAAGCCTAGACCTCCAAAAAGGGCTTATTTAAGATGTATGCAGACAGTTAGGAGGCTGTCTGGGCCACCTTCTGCTCCACGTAGACTAATGACTTCTCAGTGTTGACATGAATTTTGTCAGTGATATGCACTTGTTATATATACTCATAAGGGGGCACTATATCATTCTCCCTCATGAATATATGGATTAGTGACATAAGGCCAAGGCAAAAGGCCTGTTTTTTCCTCACAAAATATAGAAAGGAGACTGAAACCCAAGGTACTAAGCCTGACCTCTCTGAAAACTAGTAGGTAGGAGGACTTAATCTTTTAAAAAAAAGCCTGTCTTCATGTAATTTGAGTCTTATCTAGAAACCTAGGACCTTGTCTCCTGCCTCTATTTCCTAAAAAACAGGGTGCTGATCTTGGTTTTTCAGTTTCAATCCTTACCCCTATTTTGTGGAAGTAGATCTGAGAAATTAGCCCACGGTATTTCTTCTAACTTTCTCCAACTTCGACTGAAAAGGTGGTGTAAGCCAAGTTCCAAGGCTGTTTTCTTTGTACAAATATTGCCTGGAGCCCTAGTTCAAAGCAAAAGCCTTCTTTATGGAAGAAAAAATGAAACAGGGAATGTGGAAATCTGAACTAAGATCTCAAAGGAAGCAGTTAAACTCAGAGCCACAACATCATGACCATCCAATTGGTAATAATATCTGGTCCAAAGACCTAGGCCCACAAATATCCAACATGGCCCCTGGTAAACGAAACTATAGTTGACAGCTTGGCCTACAGAATCAAGCTGTCATCTGCAGAAAGAGGAAGAATGGGGAACTTGGTGCACAGTTCCAAGGCTGTCCTCCCTTTAAAATATTTATGATAGAAGTTGGGCTGAAGACATCAACCTGTGTCATCATAAAAGTACATTCAGCATAAACTGGTTTTATGACACCAATTTTCCTTGTAGAGAATTTTGAAAGGTGACCTTACCTTATAGTACCAAGCCTTTCCTCTGATAATAGAACATAGTTTGGTCACTGAGAAAGCTGGATGAAAGTCTGAACTGTTTTGTAAGTTACTCAGTTGGAGAGCCTGGAAGCAAGGCCAAGCATTGCTTTGATTTCCAAGAAGAGGAGTAGAGTCTTTGGTACACAGAATCTAGCCTAATTTTACTCAATGAATCTTTAGATAAAGGACATGACAGACAGTCAAAAGACCTCTTCGTAGGAGAAAATGAAGATGGAAGTACATGGCCTCAACCCAGTCCTCTGCAGGAACTAGTGTAAGTTGTGTGGACGTTTGAATACACAACACCACGACAATCTCATATATAAGATAAGCTCATCTGCAATACAATTCATGCTCTTAAGACTGGTTCATTCTCCAAAATAAAGTGAAAACCTACGGCTACAGCAACAAGACTATTCACTTGGTAGATACCAGATTTGTGTGGGTGTTCCTTGATCCCTATGTGAATCTCACAAGGTGTTTACTTGATCTAAGCGTGATTCCTAGTGATTTCTAAGTGATTTCCTGATGGTTTTCAATTTATTCTTGTTCCCTTATTTTCAGACAAGTATTTTCAAAACTCATCTCATAAACTCTTATTTTGAATTTTCGGCCTTGAGCCATTGGCGTTTAAGCCAATCCCTGTCGAAAGTAGTGGTCAAATCCTCACAAAAGAATAGTTTAGAGTCCCACATGAAGCTGTTCAGAGTTATACCCACAATGAGTCAGCATTTTTGCTATAATACAGCAAAATGGTGCTTCCAGTTTATACAGCTCTAACGTAGCTTCGTCAAGCAGACTCAGCCTCTAAATATCAACGCAGTTAAAGTTTGAGAGTAGCTTTCATTGCCTTCAAGCAGGTTGCCTGATCACATGTGAAACCTAAGGGCAGTTATCTAACAATTGTCTGTTAATCTATGCCTCCGTCCTCAAGTGAGCGTTCTCATGAAGATATGACCTTACGATTCAGGGGCCGATAAGTGCTATATTACACAGACACTACCATTTTCTCAGTGATTTTCTAAATTTTAGAAGGAATCAAGAAGGGTAACTCAAAAGAGAGCGCCACTCCATCAACTCAATATCATAAGACTCTCTTTGATGCCCTCAGGCCTGTCTCTTGACATTTACATAAATCCCGCAGGGAAGCCTTGTAAGTATCACGAGATTCCCTAATTCTTGTGACAAGATTTCCATGCAAATTCCACCTCACTTTCTTCTGATAGGCTAAATTAAGCCACTTCAGCACACGTTGATGGAACAGCCTCAATGTCAATATCTCAGTTTTCTTTCTTTGGTGGTTAAGCCAGTCTCTCTCAGAACCAGTCTTTACTCTGGTAAGAGAAGATAGTATGGGCATTAAGAAATCTAGATCAAAGCCTGAACTCTTTTGTAAGTTACTCAATTGAAGAGTCTGGAAGCACGGTCAAGCATTGCTTTTATTTCCAGGAAAGAGAGTAGAAACCTTGGCACCCAGAATCTAGCCTAACTGTACTTAACAGATCTTTACATAGAGGATGTGGCACATGGTTACAATAACTTCATGGTAGGAAAAAATGTCGATGGAAGTCCATCGCCCAGGACCTAGTACTCTGCCGTATCTAGGGTGAGTTTCGTGAATGTTAGAATATACAACACAACACTGATCTCAATAACAGGGTACACTTGAGTGGAAAAATTTCACAAACTGAAGCCTGATTCTTTGTAAGAGGTCAAGTGAAAACTTACAGCCACAGCAACAAGACAAGTCACCTGGTAGACACCAGATTCCTGCAGGGTCTTCCTTGATCGCCATGGAAACCCCCCAGGTATTACCTTGACCTCTCTGTAATTCCCTGATGATTACTACATGATTTTCAGGTGAATTCCACCTTATTCCTCTTCCTCTATCCTCAAACCAATGTTTTTAAAATACTTCTCATAAGCTCTTATTTTCGATATTTCAGCAAGGAGTCTTTGGCCTTTAAACAATTTCTTCTCGTCAGTAGTAGGCTAAAGCTTACCTTCAAGAATAGCATGGATCTCCCAACAGAAGCCTTTAGGGTTTTGATCACAATGGCTCAGCATTTCTGTTACAATGCGGCATAATGGCGCTTAAAGTTTTCACAGCTCTAAGGTACCTTTGTCATTCAGACTCATACTCTAAATTTCAAGGCGGTTAATGGGTGACTGCTGTTCCATTGTATATGGCAGGTGGCCTGAACAAAGACAAAACTTCAGGGCAGTTACCTTATGACAAGCGTGTGTTAGCCTATGCCGCCATCCTCAAGGAAGTGTTCTCATGCAGACACAACCTATCGACTGAAGGGTAGTTAGGTGGCTATGTTACACAGGAATCTTATTTTCTCAGTGCTTATGTGAATTTTACCAAGGAATGTATAAGGGTAACACAAAAGTGAGCACCACACCATCACACCAATTTCATGTGATTTTCATGTGTTGCCCTCAGGCCAGTCTCTTCCTGGTCCTGTGAGTCCCGCTGGAAGGCCTCATGAGTTCATAATGATTCCTAATTCTTGGTATGAGGTGACTTCAACCTCATTGCTTTTGCTAGGATAATACAAGCCTTTTCAGAACACGTTTAAGAAACTGTTTGAATATTATTACCTCAGCTTTGTTTCCATATTGGTTAAGCCAGTCTCTCGCAGATTTTTCATCTGCAGTTGGATATAGAGAAATTCTTAAGCAGCCATTCTTTTTGCAATGAAGTATCCTCACAATGACTCTATCTTTTTTCCTACAACAAAGCGATATGGCAGTTATAGTTTCAACAGCTGTCCATTCGCTGCCTCACAGCACACTCAGGCTCAATTATCAATGCAGCCAATGTGCAACTTCTGCCTCTACTGACATAGACAGTTTCCCTGACAAATACAAAAAAGTAGAGGTGAATGAAAGATCATTGACTGCCCACATATACCTTTGACCTCACACAAGATTTGTAATGTGGACATAACATGTAATTGGAGATCAGTAAAAATCTGGCTCAGCCACCTTCAGTTCCACGCATACTAATGATTTCTCAAACTTGATATGAATTTTCTCAGTTATATGCACTCGGCACTTCAATGAAATCATTATATCATCTTCTCCTGTGACGGCGCGGATTGGTGACATGGGCCCAAGGCACAAGGTCTGTCTTTTACTAACAAAATTATAAGGAAGAATGAGCACCAAAGCACAAAGCTTATATATCTGAAAACTAGATAGGAGAACTTAATCCAAAGGGCAAGTCTGCGCTCATGTACTTTGAATCTTATCTCAAAACCTAGGACCTTGTCTCCTGCCTGAATTTCCTATGGGATCCAGTGTGCTGTCTTGGGTTGCAGTTATAATCTCTACCTCTAATTCCAGAAAGTAGATTTGAGAAATTAGCCCAGAGCATTTCTTATGACTTTCTCTGGCATCGACTGAAATGGTGGCTTAAGCACACAGTTCCAAGCCTGTCCTCTGTGATCAAATGCTTCATTAAGTCTTTGTCTCAAAGCAAAAGCCTTCTTTAGGGAAGAAAAAATAAAATGAAGACTGCAGAAATCTAAACCAAGTCTGGATCTCCTAAAAAAAAAAAAACATAGCTAAACCCTAAGCCAACAAAATCAAGACCATCCAATTGGTAACAATATCCAGTCTTATGACCTATGCCCACAAACCTCAAGCCTGGCCCTTGTTACCTGAAACTCTTGTGGACACCTTGGCCTATAGAAACAAGCTGTCATCTCCTAGGAGGAAGAATAGAGGACTCGGTTCATGCCTCCAAGACTGTACTCCCTTGAAAGAATTTATAATAGAAATTGGACCGATGGCACTGATCCTGTGTCATCTTAACAGTCCATTCAGCACAACCTCAACCACTTCACCAATTTTCCTTTTAGATAATTATTTAAAGGTGACCATATCTTAGAGCACCAAGCCATTCTTCTGGTAAGAGAAGGTAATGTGGAACTAAGAAACCTGGCCAAAGCCTGGACATTCTTTAAAAACTGGATTTGGAGCTTGGAATGACAACTAAGTATTGCTCCTATTTCTAGGAAATAGAGACCTTGGCCTTCAGAATCTGGCCTAACTTTACATAACGAATCTTGACGTAGCGGACTTATCATACAGTCATGAGACATTCTTGGTAGGAATAGAAAAGTTGTTGAAGTCCATGGCCTAGGAGGCAGTCCTCTGTTGAAACTGGGCTAAGTTTGGCGGACGTTAGAAAACAACACCACGCCAATCTCTTATATAAGATGAACTGCATTATATACAATTCATTTTCTGAATTTTGGTTTATTCTATGAAGTAAAGTGAAAACCTACAGCCACAGCGACAAGACTGGTCACTTGGTAGATACGAGATTAGAGACGGGTATTTCTTAATCCCCATGTGAATTTTACCAGGTGTTTATTTGAACTCCACGTGATTTCCTAGTGATTTCTAAGAGATTTTCAGGTGATTTCCACCTTATTCCTCTTCCCCTACTATCAAACAATTTTTTAAAACTCGTCTCATAAACTTATTTTTTCAATATTCTGCACTGAGTCAGTGGCCTTTAAGCAATTCCCTGTCAAAAGTAGTGGTCAAAGTTCCACTTAAAAGAATTGTAAAGGTGTCCTAAAGGAAGCAATTCAGAGTTATACTCACCATGACTCACCATTTTTGTTATAATACAGCAAAATGTTTCTTACAGGCTACAATGCTCTAAAGTAGCTAGTCAAGCAGACTCAGCCTCGAAATATCAAAACACTTAATGTTCGACAGCAGCTTCCATTGCGTTCAAGCAGGTTGTCTGATCACAGATGAAACCAAAGGCCAGTTAGCAAACAACAATTTTCTATTAACCTAAGCCACCGTCCTCAAGTGAAATTTCTCAGGCAGATATGAGCTTTCGATTAAAGGGCTGTTAAGTGGCTATGTTACACAGACACTACCTTTTTCTCAGTGGTTATATAAATGTTACCAAGGAATTGAAAAGGGTAATTCAAAAGTGAACGCCACACCATCAACCTGTGCTCTAATAATATAAGTCTTATCTAGAAACCATGGACATTGTTCCCTGCCTATTTTTCCTATTAGAAAACAGGGTGCTACAGGGTGCTGACTTTGGTTGACCAGTTCCAATCCCTATCCCTATTTTCAGGAAGTAGATCTCAGAAATTAGCCCACAGAATCACTTTCGGCTTTCTTCTGGCATAAGACCAAATTCCAAGCCTGTTTTCTGTGAACAAATGTTGCCTGGAGCCAAAGCAAAAGCCTTCTTTTGGAAACAACAACAACAACAACAACAACAACAAAAACCAACAATAATAACAGAGACTGTGTAAGTTGGAACTAAGCCTGGAACACCTAAGGAAGCATTTTAATACAGGGCCACACAGTTAAGACCATCCAATTGGTGACAATATCCAGTCTGAATGCCAGGGTCAACAAATATCCAGCATGGATTCTGTTACCTGACTGTAATGGACACCTTGGCCTACAGAATCAAGATGACCTCTCCCAGACAAAGCAAAATGAAGGACTAGGTGCACGGATCCAAGAGTGTCCTACTTTTAAAGTATTTAAAATAGAAACACAGCCGATGAAACCAACTCATGTCATCATAACACTACATTCAGCACGAACTGGTTCCACGTCATTAATTTTCCTTTCCTACCATTATTGAAAGTTGACCATACCTTATAGCACCAAGACTTATCTCTGGTAATAGAACATAGATTGGGCACTAAGAAACCTGGATCAAAGCCTGAACTGCTTTGTAACTTACTTGATTGGAGAGCCTGGAAGCACAGCCAAACATTGCTTTTATTTCCAGGAAGTAGAGTGGAGATCTTGGCACACAGAATCTAGCCTATATTTACTTAACGGATCTTAGATAGAGGATGTGGCACACAGTCACAAGACCTTCTTGGTAGCAAAAAAGGCAATAAAACTCTGGGCCAAGACACAATCCTCTGCTGGAACTCAGGTAAGTTGCGTGGACATTTGAATAGAAAACTCCACGCTGGTCTCATTTACAGGGAAAACTTGAGGGGAAAATATTCCAAAAACTGAAGCCTGATTCATTGTGAGAGGTAAGGTGAAAAAGCTACAGCCACAGCAATAAGACTAGTCACCTGGTAGACACCAGATTCCTGCAGGATCTTCCTTGACCCCTGCATGAATCCCTCCAGGTATTCATGTTAGCTTCCTGTAAATCCCTGATGATTACTAAGTAATTTTCAGGTGATTTCCACCTTACTCCCCTTCCTCTATCCTCAAACAAGTGTTTTCAAAACACATCTCATAAACATTTATTTTCAATATTTCTGCATTGAGCCATTGTCCTTTAAGCAATTTCTTCTCAAAATAGAAGCCTGATGTTCACCTTTAAGAATAGCATGAATTTCCCACCAGAACTCTAGAAGATTATACTCCCAATAACTTAGCATTTTTGCTATGCTGCAGCCAAATGGTGCTTACACTTTACACCGCTTTAAAGTAGCTTCATCAAGCAGTCTCAGCCTCCATATAGCAACACAGTTAATGTTCGACAGCAACTTCCTTTACTTTCAATTAAGTGGCCTGACCACAGATGAAACCTAAGGCCAGTCATCTAACAACAATTGTCTGTTAACTTACGTCGCCGTTCTCAAGCGAATCTTTCCATTCACACATGACCTTTTGTTTGAGGGACCGTTAGCTGGACTTGTTACAGAGATACTCTCATTCTCTCCATAGATATCTCAAGTTTACCACGGAATGAAGAAGGGTAACTCAAAACTGAGTGCCACACCATCAACCCACTATTACCTGACTTCCTGTGATGCCCTCAAGCCTGTCTTTGCCCTCAGAAAAGCTTTGTGAATATCACAAGAAACCCTAACTTGGTCTGAGATTTCCATGCGTCTTCCACCTTACTTTCCTTTGCTAGGCTAAAATAAGCATCTTCGGAATACATTGATGTAACAGCCTCAATGTCACTGTCTCAATTGTATTTTCTTAGTGGTGAAGCAAATCCCACCCAGAATTTGTAGTCTGAGGTTTGATATAGAGAAATTCTTAAGCAACCGTTCTTTTTGTAATGAAGAACTAGCCTACAATGACTCAGCATTTGTCTTAGAATAAAGCAATATGGCAGTTATGGTTTCAACTGCTATCCATTGGCTACCTAACAGCATATGTAGGCTCAATTATGAAGGCAGCCAATGCGCATCTTCTGCCTCCACTGACGTAGGCAGTTTTAATGACAAATGGACAAAAGTAAAGACAATTAAAAATCACTGACTGCCTCCATTTAACATTGACTTCAATTTAGATTTATAATGTGGACTGGAATTTTGAATGGAGAACATATAGCAAGCTGTCTTGGCCACCTACTCCTCCAGGTAGACTAATGACTTTTCAGTGTTGATGTGAATTTTCTCAGAGATATGCTTTTGAAACTACAAAGTGAGCACTAGAACATCCTCCCTTGTGAACTACGGATTGGTGCTACGGGCCCAAAGCACAAGGTCTGTCTTTTCTTACCAAAAAGTAGAAGGCAGAGTGCGACTCAAACTACTCAGCCTGTCCTCTCTGAAAACTAGTAGATTCGAGTACTTAATCTAAAAGGGAAAACCGTCCTCATATAATATAAGTCTTATCGAAAACCATGGTCCTTGTCCCCTGCCTGTATTTTCTACTAGAAAACAGAGTGCTGACCTTGGTTTTGCAGTTCCAATTCTTATCCCTATTTCCAGGAAGTAGATCTGAGAAATGTGTCCACAGCATTTCTTCCGACTTTCTCTGACTTAGACTGAAATGGTGTCATGAGACCAAATTCCAAGGCTATTTTCTGTGAACAAATGTTGCCTGGAGCTCAAAGCAAAAGCCTTCTTTTTGTAACAAAAATTAAAACAGACTGTGTAAATTGTAACCAAGCCTGGACCACCTAAAAGGAAGCATTTTAACACGGGGTCACATGGTCAAGATCATCCAATTGGTAACAATATCCATTCTGAATACCAGGGCCAACAAACATCTACCGTGGCTTCTGTTACCTGACTATAGTGGACACCTTGGCCTACAGAATCAAGATGACCTCTCCCAGAAAAAGAAAAAACGAAGGACTACGTGCACGGTTCCAAGAGTGTCCTACTTTTAAAGTATATACGATAGAAAGTGGGCCGACGAAACCAACATATGTCATCGTAACAGTACGTTCAGCACGAACTGGTTCCATGTCACCAATCTTCCTTTTATACCATTATTGAAAGTTGACCATACCTTATAGCACCAAGACTTACCTCTGGTAATAGAATATAGTTTGGACACTAAGAAACCTGGATCAAAGCCTGAACTGTTTTGTAATTTACTTGATTGAAGAGCCTAAAAGCACCGTCAAGCATTGCTTTTAGTTCAAGGAAGTAGAGCGGAGATTTGGCACACAGAATGTAACCTAAATTTACTTAACGGATCTTTCAATAGAGGACGTGGCACACAGTCACAAGACCCTCTTGGTAGCAAAAAGGCAATGGAATCCATTGTCAAGACACAGTCCTCTGCTGGAAACTCGGGTGAGTCGTGTGGAAATTCGAATAGAAAACTCCATGCTGGTCTCATTTACAGGGTAACTTCGTGAGCAAAACATTTCAAAAACCAAAGCCTGATTCACTGTGAGACGTAAGGTAAAAACCTTCAACCACTGCAACAAGACTAGTCACCTGGTAGACACCTGATTCCTGCAGGGTCTTTCTTGATCCCTGTGTGAATATCTCCAGGTATTCACTTTACCTCGCTCTAATTCCCTGATGATTACTACATGATTTTCAAGTGATTTCCACTTTACTCCTCTTCCTGTATCCTCAAACTAGTGTTTTCAAAACACTTTTCATAAACCCTTATTTTCAATATTTCTACATTGAGTCATTGCCTTTTAAGCAATTTCTTATCAAAATAGAAGCCTGATGTTCACCTTTAAGAATAGCGTGGATATCCCACCAGAACCCTTAAATGTTATACTCCTAATGACTCAGCATTTTTGCTATGCTACAGCAAAATGGCACCTACAGTTTACACTGCTTTAAAGTAGCTTTGTGAAGAAGAATCAGCCTCCAAAAATCAACACAGTTAATGTTCGACAGCAGCTTCTGTTGCTATAAAGCATGTTGCCTGACCACAGATGAAACCAAAGGACAGTCATCTAACAACAATTGTCTGTTGACCTATACCACCTTCCTCAAGCGAACCTTTTCATCCAGACATGATCTTTCAATGGAAGGGTCGTTCGGTGGCGATGTCACACAGACGCTATCATTTTCTCAGTGGTTATCTCAATTTTACCAAGGAATGGAATAGGGTAACTCAAAAGTAAGCACCACACCATTAACTCACTATCACTTTACTCCCTGTGATACACTCATGTCTGTCTCTTGAGGGTCACTTGAATCCCTCAGAGAAGCTTGGTGAGTATCGCGAGATTCTCTTATTCTTGGTACAAAATTCCAGGCAACTTCCACCTCAGTTTCCTCTAATAGGCTAAAATACGCCTCTTCAGAACATGTAAATGGAACAGACTCAGTGTCAATATCTCAGTTGTATTTTCTTCATGGTTAGGCCAGTCCCTCTCAGAATTTGTAGTCTGAGGTTTGATATAGAGAAATTCTTAAGCAGCCATTTTTTTGGTAATGAAGAGATGTCCTCACAATGACTCAGCATTTTTCCTGCAATAAAGCAAATGGCAGCTATGGTTTCAACCACTATCCATTCGCTGCCTCACAGCACACTCAGGCTCAATTATGAATGGAGCCATTGTACGTCTTCAACCTCCCCTGACATATGCAGTTTTCATGACAGACAAAATAAAGAGAATTAAAGATCACTGAGTGCCCAGATGTACTGTTGACTTCAAGTTAGACTTATAATGTTTACACAAATTTTGATTAGAGGACAGATAGGAAACTGTCTTGGCCCCCTTCTGCTCCAGGTAGTCTAATGATTTCTCAGTGCTGATGTGAATTTTCTGTTATATGCACTCGTCATTTCAAGAAAAGCACTACATCATCTTCCCTTGTGAAGATGTGGATTGGTGACATGGGCCCAAAGAACAAGGCCTGTGTTTTCCTAACAAAAAGTAGAAGGGAGATTGGGAACCAAGGCACTAAGCCTATCCTCTCTGAAATCTAGTAGATAGGAGAACTTAAACCACACGGCAAGTCTGTCCTCATGTAATTTGAGTCTTATCTTGAAACCTAGGAACTTATCTCCTGCCTGCATTTTTTTATTGGGGTCCGATGTACTGTCCTTGGTTGCAGTTACAATCCATACCTCTATTTTCAGAAAGTAGATTTACGAAATTATCAAAAGAAAGACTGTGGAAAACTGAACCAAATCTAGACCTCCTAAAAGGACATAGTTAAAGCCCAAGCCTACAACATCAACATCATCCAATTGATAACAATGTCCAGTCTCAATTCCTAGGCCCACAAACATCCAGCCTGACCTTTGTTACTTGAAACTCTTCTGGATACCTTGGACTATAGGTCCAAACTGTCATCTCCTAGGAGGAGGAAGAATAGAGGACTCAGTGCACGCCTCCAAGACTGTACTCCTTGGAAAGTACTTACGATAGGAATTGGACCAATGGCACCAACCGTGGGTCATCATAAGAGTACATTCAGCACAACCTGGTCCCACGTCACCACTTTTCCTTTTAGATAATGATTGAAAGGTGACCATACCTTGCAGCACCAAGTTCTTCCTCTGGTAAGAAAAGGTAATTTAGGCACTAAGAACCCTGGCCAAAGCCTGGAATTTTTTTTAAAAACCTCAATTGGGCAGATTGTTATCACAATCAAGTATTGCTTCGATTTCTAGGAGGTAGAGTGGAGACCTTGGCCCACAGAATCCAGCATAACTTTATGTAATGAATCTTTAGGAAGAGAACTTGGCCAATGGTTTCAAGACATTCTTGGTAGGAAAAGAAAACTTGTTGGCAATCCATGGCCTAGAAAGCAGTTCTCTGCTGGAACTGGGTGGATGTTTGAAAACATATCACCATGCCAATCTCATATATAAGGTAAACATGATTGCAATATGATTCATGCTCTGAAGCCTTGTTTATTCTACAAAATAAAGTGACAATCGATAAACACAGCAACAACACCGGTCATTTGGTAGATACCAGATTAGTGCAGGATAATCCTTGATCAGCATGTTTATTCTCCCAGGTATTTACTTGATCTCTGCATGATTCCCTAGTAGTTTCTAAGTGATTTTCAGGTGATTTCCACTGTACTCTTCTTCCCCTATTTTCAAATACCTCTTTTCATAACTCGACACATTAACTCCTATTTTCGATATTCAGCATTGAGTCATTTGCCTTTAAGCAATTCCATATCGACAGTAGTTGCGAATAATCCACAGAAAAGAATAGTGCATGAGTCCCACATGAAGCCATTCAGAGTTATACTCGTAATGACTCGGAATTTTTCCTACATTACAGAAAAATGGTGGCTGTTAATTCCACAGCTATCCAGTCGCTGCCTCACAGTACACTCAAGCTCAACTCTCAAGGCCGCCAATGTGCGACTATTTGCTCCATGAACATGAGGCAGTTGTCCTGACAGACAAAACCAAGATGAATTAAAGATCATTGCTGGCCACATATACTGCTGAGTTCAAATTAGATTTGTAATGTAGACACGACATTCGATTGGAGGACAGTTAGGAGGCTAGTTGGGCCACCATCTGCTCCATGTAGACTGATGAATTCTCAGGTTCGATGTGAATGTTTTCAGTAATATACACTTGTCACTACAAAGGGAGCACTACATCATCCTCCCTCTGAGGATACAGATTGGTGACACAGGCCCAATGCACAAGGCCTGTCTTTTATTAACAAAAAGTACAAAGGAAACTGGGACCTAAAGCACTCAGCCTGTCCTTTCCAAAAACTAGTAGATGGGAAAACTTAATTTAATAGGCAAGCCTGTCTTCATGTAATTTGAGTCTTATCTAGAAACCTAGGACCTTGACTGCTACCTATAATTCCTATTAGGAACCGGGGTACTGACCTTGGTTTTGCAGGTCCAATTCCTACCCCTCTTCCCAGGAAGTAGATTTAAGTAATCAGTACTTCTTCCTGCTTTTTCAGACATGTATACAGACACTTTCATTTTCTCAATGATTATTTCAATTTTACCAGGAATGGAGAAGGGTGACTGAAAAGTGAGAACCACATCATCAACCCACTATCACAACTCCTTGTGATGCACACAGTCCTGTCTCCTGATGGTCATGTGTATCCCCTAGGGAAGTCTCGTGAGTATCATGGGATTACCTAATTTTGGTATGAGATTTTCAGGAGAATTCCACATCACGTTCCTCTGTTAGGCTAAAATAAGCCTCTTCAGAACATGTTGATGGAACAGCCTCAATGTCAATATCTCAGTTTTATTTTCCTGGTGGTTAACCCAGTCTCTCTCAGAATTTGTAGTCTGAGGTTTGATATAGAGAAATTCTTAAGCATTAATTCTTTTGGTAATGAAGAGATATCCTCACAATGACTCAGCATTTTTCCTACAATAAAGTAAAATGGCAGCTATTGTTTCAATCGCTACCGATTTGTTGTCTCAGAGAATACTCAGGTTCAATTATGAACGCAGGCAATGTGTGTCTTCTGCCTCCACTGATATAGGCATTTTTCATGACAGACAAAAGTAAAGAGAATTAAAAATCATTAACTGCCCACATATACCATTGACTTCAAATTAGATTTATAATGTGGACACAAATTTTGATTGGAGGAGAGATAGGAGGCTGTCTTGGCCACCTTCTGCTCCAGGTAGACTAATGACTTTTCAGTATTGATGTGAATTTTCTCAGTGATATGCTTTTGACACTGCACAGGGAGCACTACATCATCCTCCCTTGTGAACTATAGATTGGTGATACAAGCCCAAAGCACAAGGCCTGTCTTTTCCTAACAAAAAGTAGAAGAGAAACTGGGACGTAAAGCACTCAGAATGTCCTCTCTGAAACAAATAGATTCGAGACCTTAATCCAAAGACAAACCTGTCCTCATGTAATTTCAGTCTTATTTATAAACCTTCTCTACTGCATCTTTTTCCTATTAGAAAATAGGGTGATGACCTTTGTTTTGCAGTTCCTATTCCTATCCTTATTTCCAGGAAGTTGATCTGAGAAATTAGCCTACAGCATCTCTTCTGACTTTCTCCAACTTAGACTGAAATGGTGACAGAAGCCAAAATTCCAAGCTTGCTTTCTGTGAACAAATGTTGCATGGAGCCCTGGCTCAAAATAGAAGACTTTTTTGGCAGAAAAAAGAAAACAGAGTCTGTGGAAATCAAAATCAAGCCTGGACCACCTAAAAGGAAGCATTTTAACACAGGGCTACAACATCAATACCATCAAATTGGTAACAATATCCTGTCTGAAGACCTAGGCCAACAATCCCCCAGCATGGCTTCTGCTACCTGAAACTATAGTGTATACCTTGGCCTACAGAATCAAGTTGTCCTCTCCTAGAAAAAGAAAAACGAAGGACTCGTGCAGGGTTCCAAGACTATCTTCTCTTTAATGTATTTATGATAGAAATTAGGCCAAAGACAGCAACCCGTGTCATCATAACAGTAGATTCAGCATAAACTGGTTCCACGTCACCAATTTTCCTTTTAGACAATTATTGAAAGGTGACCATACCTTACAGAACCAAGCCTTTCCTCTGGTATAGAACATAGTTTGGGCACTAAGAAACCAGGATCAAATCCTGAATTGTTCTGTAACTTACTCAATTAGAGAGTCTGGATGCACGGCCAAGCATTGCTTTTATTTTCAACAAGTAGAAAAGAGACCTTGGCACACAGAATCTAGCCTCAAATTAATTAATGGATTTTTAGATGGAGGATGTGGTACATGGTCACAAGACTTTCTTAGTAGGAAAAAAAAATGTCAGTGGAAGTCCGTGGCTCAGTACCCAGACCTCTGCTGGAACTCGGGTACTCTCAAGTGCAGGCTACACTCAAGTGCAAAACATTTCACAAACTAAAGCCTGATTCATTGAAAGAGATAAGGTGATAACCTAAAGTCACAGCAATAAGAAGAGTCACCTGGTAGACAACAGATTAAAGAAGGGTCTTTTTTGATCTCGACGTGAATACATGGAGGTATTCACTTGACATCCATGTAATTCCTTGGTGATCACTACATGATTATCAGGTGACTTTCACCTTATATTTCTTCCCATATCCTCAAAAATACTGTTTTCAAAACATGTCTCATAAACAGTTCTTTTCAATTTCTCAGCATGGAGTCATTGACCTTTGTAGAATTTCTTTTCAATAGTAGTAGACTAAGGTTCACCTTCAAGAATGGCATTAATCTTTCACCAGAAACGTTAAGTGTTATGCTCACATGGACTCATCATTTCTGCTACAATACAGTATAATAGCGCTTATAGTTTCCACTGGTCTAAGGTAACTTCATCATTCAAGCTCAGACTGTAAATTTCAATGTGATTACTCTGTGACCACTGCTCTCATTATATATAAGCAGGTTGCCCGACCAGAGATGAAACCTCAGGGTAGTTACCTAATGACAAGTGTGTGTTAGACTATGCCTCTGTTCTCAAGCAAGTTTTCTCATGCAGACATGACCTTTTGATTGAAGGGCAGTTATGTGCCTGTTACACAAGTAATCTGATTTTCTCAGTGCTGATGTGAATTTTACCAAGGAATATAGAAGGGTGACACAAAAGTGAGTGCCACACCATCACCCCCATTTCATGTGATTTTTGTCAGTTTCCCTCATGACAGTTTCTTCCTGGTCACGTGAATCTCGTGGGAAAACTTCATAAGTATCGCAAGATTTCCTGTCTTGGTATTAGATTTCCAGGCGACTTCCACCTCATTACCTCTGCTAAGCTAATACAAGCAATTTAAGAACACATTGAAGAAACTACCTCATTGTCAGTATCTCAGCTTTTTGTCCATATTGGTTAAGCCTGTCTCTCACAGATTTTTAGTCTGCATTTTGATATAGAGACATTCTTAAGCAGCCATTCTTGCTGCAGTGAATAGGTATCTTCACAATGACTCAGCATTTTTCCTACAATAAAACAATATGGCAGCTATGGTTTCAACCACTATCCATTGGCTGCCTCACAGAACTCAGGCTCAATTATGAACCCAGCCACTGAATGTCTTCTGCAACCAGTGACATAGGCAGTTTTCATGACAAACATACAAAAGTAAAGAGAATTAAAACTCATTGACTGCCAGCATATACCACTGACCTCACATAAGACTTGTGATGTGGACATGACATTCCATTGGAGGTCAGTACGAAGTCTGTCTCGGCTACCTTCGGTTCCACTCATACTAATGATTTCTTAGTGTTTATGTGAATTTTCTCAGTTATATATGCACTTGTCACTTCAAAGAAAGCACGACAACACCTTCCTTTGTGAAGATGTGGATTGGTGACATGGACGCAAGGCATAAGGCCTGTCCTTTCCTAACATAAAGTAGAAGGGAGACTAGGAACCGAGGTACTAAACCTATTGTCCCTGTAAATTAGTAGATATGATAACTTAAACCACGGGGCAAGTCTGTCCTCTGTAATTTGAGTTTTATCTCGAAAACTAGGACTTTGTTTTCTGCCTGCATTTTTTGGGGGGATCCAATAGGCTGTCCTCGATTTTGCATTTATAATCCCTACGTATTTTTCCAGAAAGTAGATTTGAGACATTATCCCAAAGCATTTCTTATGACTGGTTTATTCTATGAAGTAAAGTGAAAACCTAGGGCCAAAGCAACATGACAGGTCACTTGGTAGATACCAGATTAGTGCAGGGTATTCTCGATCACCATGTGATTTCCACCGGGTGTTTCTTTGATCTCCGCGTGATTCCCTAGTGATTTCTAATTGATTTTCAGGTGATTTCCATCTTATTATTATTCTTCTATTTTCAAACAAGTGTTTTAAAATCTTCTCTCATGAACTCCTATTTTCAATATTCAGCATTGAGTCATTGGTTTTAAGCAATTCCCTTTCGAAAGTAGTAGTCAAAAGTCCGCATAAAAGAATGGTGCAGGAGACACACATTAAGCCGTTCAGATTGATACTCACAATGACTCAGTTTTTCTATACTACAGCAAAAAGGTGGTTAGAGTTTACACCATTCTAAATTAGATTCGTCAAACAGACTAAGCCTACAAATATCAACGCACTTAATATTCGACAGCAGCTTCCATTGCTTTCAAGCAAGTTGCCTGACTACAGTTGAAACATAAGGCCAGTTATCTAAAAACAGTTGTCTGTTAACCTGTGCCGCCATCCTCAAGCAAACCTTTTAATGTAGACATAGCCTTTCGATTGAAGGGTTGTTAGCTGGCTATGTTACACAGACACTATTGTTTTCTCAGTGGTTATCTAAATTTTAACAAGGAATGGAGAAGGGTAACTCAAAAGTGAAGGCCACACCATCACCCAGTATCATATGACTCCCTTTGATACCCTCAGACTGGTCTCATAACAGTCACGTGAATCCCGCAGGGAAGCCTCCGCAGTTCGTGAGATTTTCTCATTCTTGTGAAGAGATTTCCAGGTGACTTCCACCTGACATTCGTCTGGTAGGCTAAAATAAGCCTCTTCAGAACATGTTGATGGAACAGCCTCAACGTTGACATTTCAGTTTTCTTTCTTGGTGGTTAAGCCAGTCCCTTTCAGAATTTGTAGAAATTCTTAGGTAACCGTTCTTTCCACCATCAAGTGATATCCTCACAATGACTCACAATTTTTTCAACACTACAGAAAAACAGCAGCTATTGTTTCTACCATTATCCAGTCACTGCCTCACAGCAGACTCAGACTTAATTATCACTGCCTCCAATGTGCGAATGTTGCCGCCATGAACAGAAGACAATTTTCCTGACAAACAGAAAAAAACTAGAGGCGAAGTAAAGATGATTGTCTGCCCACATATACCGTTGACTTCAAATGGTATTTATAATGTGGACACAACATTTGATTGGGGGACAGTTAGGAGGCTGTCTCTGCCACCTTCTGCTCCTGTAGACTAATGACTTCTCAGTGTTTACGGAAATTTTTTCAGTGATATGCACTTGTCACTACAAAGGGACAACTACATCATCCTTCTTTGTGAGGATATGGATTGGTGACACAGGCTCAAGACACAAGTCCTGTTTTTTCCTAACAAAAAATTGAAGGAAGACTGGGCACCAAGTTACTAAGCCTGTCCTCTCTGAAAACTAGTAGATACGAAAACTTAATCGAAAGGGCAAGTCTGTCCTCTTATAATTTGAGTCTTATCTCGAATCTTAGGACCTTGTCTCCTGCCTCTATTTCCTATTTAGAACTAGGATGCTGACCTTGGTTTTGCAGTTCCAATTTTTACCCTTATTTCCAAGAAGCAGATCTGAGAAATTAGCCCATAGCATTTCATTTGACTTTCTCCAACATAGACTGGCTCAAGTCAAAAGCCTTCTCTATGGAAGAAAACAAATAAAATAGAGACTGTGGAAATCTGAAACAAGTCTTGACCACCTAAAAGGAAACATTTAACTTAGTGCCACAACATCAAGATTATTCCATTGTTAACAATATCCAGTATGAAGACTTAGGCCCACAAACATCCATCTTGGCCTCTGCTACCTGAAACTATTGTGGACATCTTGGCCTACAGATCAAGCTGTCATCTCCAAAGAGGAGGAAGAATGGAGGACTCAGTGCACTGTTCCATGACTATCTTCCCTTTAAAATATTTACAATAAAAAATAGGCATTATGCTGTATTGTAGCAGAAATGTAGAAGATACCATCTTGTGTCATCATGACAGTACTTTCAGCTCAAACTGGTTCCATGTCACCAATTTTCCTTTTGTACAATTATTGAATGGTGACCATACTTTACAGCACCAAGCCTTTCCCCTTGTAACAGAACATAGTTTGGGCACTAAGAAACTTGGATCAAAGCCTGAACTGTTTTTTAAGTTACTCGGTTGTAGAGCCAGGAAGTATGCGCAAACGTTGATTGTATTTCCAGGAAGTAGAGTGGAGATCTTGGCACACAGAATTCAGCCTAACTTCACTTAACAAATCTTTATATAGAGGACATGGCACACGGACACATGACCTTCTTCGTAGGAAAAAAAAATATCGGAAATGCATGGCCCAGGACTCAAATCTCTTTAAACCAAGTGTGTGTTAGCCAATGCCACTGTCCTCAAGCAAATCTTCTCATGCAGACATGACCTTTCGATTGAAGGGATGTTAGGTGGCTATGATACACAGGTAATCCGATTTTCTCAGTGCTTATGTGAATTTGACTAAGGAATGTAGAAGGGTAACACAAAAGTGATTGCCGCCCCATCAACCCAATTTCATGTGATTTTCGTGTATTGTCCTCAGGTCAGTCTCTTCCTGGTCACATGAATCCCGTGGAAAAGCCTCATAAGTATCGCAAGATTACCTAACTCTTAGTATGAAATTTCCAGGCGAATTTCACCTCATTACCTTTGCTGGGCTACTACAAACCTTTTCAGAATACGTTGAAGAAACTACCTCAATCCCAGTATCATAACACTGTTCCCATATTGGTTATTCCTGTCATTCACATATTTTTATTCTGTGGTTTGATATAGATAAATTCTTAAGCAGCTGTTCTTTTTGCAGTGAAGAGTTATCCTCACAATGACTCAGCACTTTTCCCACAATAAAGCAATATGGCAGTTACAGTTTCACCTGCTATCTATTTGCTGCCTCACAGCACACTCAGGCTCAATTATCAATTCAGCCAAAGTGCGACTTCTGGTTCCACTGACATTGCGTGTTTTCCTTTGAAACAGATAAAAGTAGAGGCAAATTAAAGATCATTGACTGCCCGCATATACCATTAACCTCACATAAGAATTGTAATGCGGAGATGATATTTGATTGGAGGTCACTACAAAGTCTGTCTCGGCTACCTGCTGTTCTAAGCACAATAATAATTTCTGTGTTGATGTGAATTTTCTCATTTCTATGCACTTGTCACATCGAAGAGAGCACTTCATCATCTTCCTTTGTGAGGATGTGGATTGGTGACATAGGCGAAAGCACAGGGCCTGTCTTTTCCTAACAAAAAGTAGAAGGGAGACTGAGAACCAAGGCACTAAGCCTATCCTCTCTGAAAACTAGTTGATACGAGAACATAAACCACAGAGCAAGTCTGTCCTCGTGTAATTTGACTCTTATCTTGAAACCTAGGACCTTGTCTCCTATCTGTGTTTCCTCTTGGGTTCCAGTGTGCTGTCCTTGGGTGCAGTTACAATCTCTACTTCTATTTCCAGAAAGCAAATTTGAGATACGAGCCCAGAGTATTTGTTACAGCTTTCACTGACATAGACTGAAATAAGGGCATAAGCTCACAGTTCCAAGTCTGTTCTCTGTGAACCAATGTTGCCTATAGTCCTTGTCTCAAAGCAAAAGCCTTCTTTAGAAACAATAAAATAAAACAGAGACTGTGGAAATCTGAACCAAGCCTGTATCTCCTAAAAGACATAGTTAAAGCTCAGGCATACAACGTTAAGACAATCCAATTGGTAACAATGTCCAGTCTTAATACCTAGGTCCACAAACATCCAGCCTGGCCCTTGTTACCTGAAACTGTTGTGTAAACCTTGGCCTATAGAGCCAAGCTATCATCTCCTAGGAGGAGGAAGAATGGAGGACTCAGTGACGCCTCCAAGACTGTACATCCTTGAAAGCATTTACGATAGAAATTGGGCTGATGGCACCAACCCTGACACTACATTCTAACACTACATTCAGCACAACTTGGTCCCATATCGCCAATTTTCCTTTTAGACAATTATTGAAAAGTGACCATACCTTACAGCACCAAGCCTTTCTTCTGGTTTTGAAAATACGTCTCATAAGCTCTTATTTTCAATATTTTAGCATGTAGTCATTGGCCTGTAAGCAATTTCTTCTCGACAGTAGTAGCTAAAGATTCACCTTCAACAACAGAGTGGATCTCCCACCAGAATCGTTAAGAATTATGCTCACAATGACTCAGCATTTCTGCTACAATACAGTATAATGATGCTTAGAGTTTCCACCGCTCTAAGGTACATTCATCATTCAGACTCAGCCTCTAAATTTCACCATGCTTAATGTGTGACCACTGCTCCTATTGTATACAAGCAGGTTGCCTGAGCACAGACGAAACTTCAGGGCAGTTACCTAACGACAAGTGTGTGTTTGCCTATGCTGACATACTAAAGCAAGTCTTCTCATGCAGACATGACATTTTGATTTAGGGTTTTGGTGGCTATGTTACACAGGTAATCATATTTTCTCAGTATTTATATGCATTTGACACACGATGTAGAATGGTAACACCTAAGTGAGCGTCACATCATCACCCCAATTTCATGTGATTTTTGTGTGTTGCCCTTAGGCCAGTCTCTTCCTTGTTAAGGGAATTCCGAGAGAAAGCCTTGTCAGTATCGCAAGATATCCTAATTTTTGGTGAGATTTCCAGGCAAATTCTACCACATTACCTCTGCTATGCTAATAAAAGCCTTTTCAGAACATGTTGAAGAAAACTGCTTGAATATCAGTATCTCAGCTTTGTTTCCATATTGGTTAAGACAGTCTCTCGCAGAAATTTAGTCTGTGGTTTGATAGAAATTCTTAAGCAGCTGTTATTTTTGTAAAAAAAGAGGTATCATCACAAAGACTCAGCATTTTTCCTACAATAAAGCAATATGGCAACTGGTTGCAACCGCTACCGTTTCGCTGCCTCACAGCACACACAGGCTCAATTATGGACACAGCCAATGTGCAACTTCTGCCTCCATTGACATAGGCAGTTTTCCTGACAAATAGACAAAAGTAGAGGCGAATTAAAGATTATTGACTGCCTGCATATACCGTTGACCTCACAAAAGATTTGTAATGTGGACATGACATCCAACTGGAGGTCAGTACAAAGTCTGTCTCAGCCACCGTATGTTCCATGCATACTAATAATTTCTCAATGTTGATGTGAATTTTCTCAGTGATATGCACTCATCATTGAAAAACAAGCATTACATCATCTTCCCTTGTGAGGATGTGGATTGGTGACATGGGCCCCAGGCACAAGGCCTGAATTTTCCTAACAAATAGTAGAAGGGAGACTGGGAACCAAGGTGCTAAGTCTATTCTCTCTGAAAATTAGTGGATAGGATAACTTAAACTATAAGGCAAGTCAGTCCTCATGTAATTTGATTCTTATCTCGAAACCTAAGACCTTGTCTTCTGCCTCCATTTCCTGCTGGCATCCAGTATGCTGTCCTTGGTTAGAGTTACAATCCCTACCTGTATTCCCAGGAAGTAGTTTTGAGAAATGAGCCCAGAGCATTTCTTATGACTTTCTCTGACATGGAATGAAAGGGTGGTGTAACCCAATAGTTCCAAGCCAGTTCTCTGTGAACAAATGTTTCCTGAAGTCCTTTTCTGAAAGCAAAAAGCCTTCTTTAGGGAAGACAAAATAAAACGAAGAATGTAGAAATCTGAACTAAGCCTTGACCCCTAAAAGGAAGCAGTTAAACTCAGGACTACAACGTCAAGATTATCCAATTGGTAATAATATCCGGTCTGAAGACGTAGGCCCACAAACATCCAGCCTGGCCTCTGCTACCTGAAACTATTGTGGACAACTTTGCATACAGAATCAAGCTGTCATCTCTTAGAAGGAGGAAGAATGGAGGAATCCATGCACAGTTCCAAGACTATCTTCCCTTTAAAGTATTTATTTTAGATATTGGACCGAATACCAAATTGTGTCATCATAACAGTACCTTCAGCACAAACTGATTCCACATCACCATTTTTCCTATTATACTATTATTGAAAGTTTACCATACCCTAAAGCACCAAGCCTTTACCCAGGTAATAGAACAGAATTTGGGCACTAAGATACCTGAATGAAAGACCGAACTCTTTTGTAAGTTACTCGATTGGAGAGCCTGGAAGCAAGGCCAAGCTTTGCTTTTATTTCCCAGAAGTAGAATAGAGACCTTGACACACAGAATCCGGCCTCACTTTACTTAATATATCTTTAGATAGAGAACATGGCACATGGTTACAAGACCTTCTTGGTAAAAAAAAAAAAAATGTCGATGGAAGTCCATGGTCCAGTACCCAGGTCTCTGCCGGAAATAGGGTAAATTATATGGACATTTGAATACACAACACCATGCCTGTCTCATTTACAGGGTACACTCGAGGGCAAAACACTTCTCAAACTAAACCCTGATTCATTGTAAGAGGTAAGGTGAAAAGCTACAGCCACAGCAACAAGACTAGTCATCTGGTAGACACCATATTCTTGCAGGGTTTTTTCGATTTCCACGTAAATCCCTCCAGGTATTGACTTGACCTCCATGTAATTCCGTGGCAATTACTATGTGATATTCAGGTGACTTCCACCTTATTCCTCTTCTATTTTCAAACAAGTGTTTTCAAAACAGGTCTCATAAATTCTTATTTTCGATATTTCAGCATAGAATCATTGCCTTTAAGCAATTTCTGCTCGACCATAGTAGACTAAATTTTAGCTTCAAGAATAGCATGGATTTTTCACCAGAGCTATTAAGAGTTATGCTCACAATGACTCAGTATTTCTGCTACAATATAGCATAATGTTTCTTAGAGTTTCCTCTGCTCTAAGGCAGTTTCGTCATTCAAACTCAGCCTCTAAATTTCAACGTGGTTAATGTATGACTGTTGCTCCCACTGTATACAAGTAGGTTGCCCGTCCAGAGACAAAACCTCAAGGCGGTTACCTAAAGACATGTGTGTTAGCCTATGCTGCCGTCTTCAACCAGTCTTCTAATGCGGACATGACCTTTTGATTGAAGGGCTGTTAGTGTAATAGCCCGCTGAAATGTGAAAGGGTTAAAGAATAATTAAAACCTGAAACTGGACAAAGGAAGTCTATAACTTAGGCCTAGTTTCTGGAACCCCTAACCACATTCTGTTAATCATGAAACTTGTAACAATGAGCTCTTACGCTAACTGCCAATTTTAGCCTGTGTAACCCTGCTTGCTTGTGTGGCATGAAAAATAATCAATTGTATATAAGCTGAAAATTACTGTTTGGCCATCGCCCATGGGAACACTGGCTATTGCCCATGGGAACATAGGCAATCACCCATAGGAACATAACATTCTAACACAAGCTTTCTGCTTCTGTACTTCCCGCTTGCACACCTGACCAGTGGGTTGACAGGTAGTGAATAGGAGAAAGATGGACCTTTGTGTTTAAGACAGAATGAGGAATGGGATTTGGGGCTTAAAAACCTTGTATCTTGGCATTTCGGGGCTGCTCCTTTGCAAGGACAGCCGCCGGCTAATAAACTGTCTCCTGGTTAAGAGCACTCAAGTTGGGTCTGGTTATTCTGGACACAACAGTTAGGTGGCTATGTTTCCACAGTAATCTGATTTTCTCAGTGCTTATTGAATTTGACCAAGGAATACAGAATGGTAACACAAAAGTGAGCACCACACCATCACCCCAATTTCACATGGTTTTCGAGTGTTACGCTTTGGTCAGTCTCTTGCTGGTCTGGTGAATCCCGTGAGAAAGCCTCATAAGTATCGCGAGATATCCTAATTCTTGGTATGAGATTTCCAGGCGTCTTCCACCTCATTACCTCTGGAGACTAATACAAACCTTTTCAGAACATGCTGAAGAAAATGCTTCAATATCAGTATCTCAGCTTTATTTCTATATTGCTTATGCCAGTCTCTCGCAGATTTTTAGTCTGTGGTTTGATATAGAGAAATTCTTAAGCAGCCGTTCTTTTCGCAACGGTGGGTATCCTCAAATGACTCTGCATTTTCCTACAATAAAGCAATATGGAAGCTATGGTTTCAACCACTATTCATTTGCTGCCTCACAGCACACTAAGGCTCAATTATAAACACAGCCAGTGTGCGACTTCTGCCTCTATTAACATGGGCAGTTTTCCTGACAAAATGACAAAACTAGAGGCAAATTAAAGATCATTAACTGCCCGCATATACCGTCAACTTCACATAAGATTTGTAATGTGGACATCGCATCCAATTGGAGGTCAGTACGAAGTCTGTCTCAGCCACATACTGTTCCATGCATACTAATGATTTCTCAATGTTGATGTGAATTTTCTCAGTTATATGCACTCGTCACGTCAATGAAAGCAATACTTCATCTTCCCTTATGAGGATGTGGATAGGTGACATAAGCCCAAGGCACAAGGCCTATCTTTTCCTAACAAAAAGTAGTAGAGAGACCTGGAACCAAGACACTAAGCCTATCCTTTCTGAAAATTAGTAAATAGGATAACTTAAACCGCAGAGCAAGTCTTTCCTCATGTAATTTGAGTCTTATTTCAAAACCTAGGACATTGTCTCCTGCCTCTATTTCCTATTAGGAACCAGAGTGCTCACCTTGGTTTTGCAGTCCAATTCCTACCCCTATTTCCAGGAAGTAGATCTGAGAAATTAGCCTACAGCATTTTTTTCCATGTTCTCCGATATAGACTGAAATGGTGGCAAAAGCCCAAGTTTCAAGTCTGTTTTCTGTGAACAAATGTTGCCTGGAGCCCTGGCTCAAAGCAAAAGCCTTCTTTATGAAAGGAAAAAATAATATAGAGATTGTGGAAATCTGAATCAAGCATTGACCACCTAAAAAGAATCAGTTAAGCTCAGGGCCACAATGTCAAGTTCTTCCAATGGGTAACAATATCTAGTCTAAAGACCTAGGTGCACAAGAATCCAACCTGGCGCCTGCATCTGAATCTATTGTGGACATACTGTCGTGCAGAATCAAGCTGTTATCTCCAAGAAGGAGGAAGAATGAAGGACTTGATGCACAGCTCCAAAACTGTCCTCCCTTTAAAGTATTTATGATAGACATTGGGCTGAAGACACCAACTTGCGTCATCATAACAGTACATTAAGCACAAACTGGTTCCATGTCACCAAATTTTCTTTTATACAATTAATTAAAGGTGGCCATATCTTATAGCACAAAGGTTTTACCCTGGTAATAGAACATAGTTTGGGCACTAAGATACCTTCATCAAAACCTGAACTGTTTTCTAAGTTACTCAATTGGAGAGCCTGGAAGCTCGGCCAACGATTGCTTTTATTTCCAGGAAATAGAATGGAGACCTTGGCACATAGAATCTAGCCAAACTTTATGTAATGGATCTTTAGATAATGGACATGTACACGATCACAATAACTCCTGGTAGGAGAAAATGTCAATGGAAGTACATGTCCTAGGACCCAGTCTTCTACCGCAACTAGGGGAAGTTGTGAGGTTGAATGAATACACAACGCCACACTAATCTCATATATAAGGTAAACTCGATTGCAGTATGATTCATGCTCTGAAGCCTGATTCATTCTATGAAGTAAAGTGAAAACATATAGCCACAGCAACAGGACCGGTTACTTGGTAGATACCAGATTAGTGCGGGGTATTCCTTGATCCCCGTGTCAATTTTACCGGGTGTTTGCTTGATCTCCGTGTGATTACCTAGTGATTTCTAAGTTATTTTCTTGTGATTTCCACCTTATTCCTCTTCCCCTATTTTCAAACAAGTGTTTTAAATATTCATCTCATAAACTCTTATTTTCAACATTCAGCATGGAGTCATTGGCCTTTAAGCAATTCCTTGTCGACAGTATTGACCAAAGTTCTACATTAAAGAATAGTGTGGGAGTCCCACATGAAGTTGTTCAGTGTTATACTCACACTGACTCAACATTTTTGCTGTAATACAGCAAAATGACGATTACGGTTTATATCGCTCTAAAGTAGCTTTCTCAAGCAGACTCAGCCTCTAAATACCAATGCAGTTAATGTTCAACAACAGCTTCCATTGCCTTCAAGCAAGTTGCCTGACAACAGATGAAACTTAAGGCCAGTTATCTAACAACAGTTGCCTGTTACTCTATGCTGCCATCCTCAAGTGAACCTTCTCATTCAGACATGACCTTTCAATTGAAGGTGGCTATGTTACACAGACAATTACATTTTCTCAGCAGTTATGTAAATTTTACCAAAAAATTGAGAAGGATAACTCAAAAGTGAGGGCCACAACATCAATCCAATATCATGTGACTCCCTGAGATGCCCTCAGGCCTGTCTCTTGATGGTCACGTGACTCCCTCAGGGAAGCCTCGTGAATATCACAAGATTCCCTAATGCTTAATACAATTTTCCCAGGCGACTTTCACCTCACTTTCCTCTGTTAGGCTAAAATAAGCCTCTTCAGGACATTGATAGAACAGCATCAATGTCAATATCTCAGTTTTCTTTCCTTCGTTGTTAAAGCAGCTTCTCTCAGAATCTATAGTCTGAGGTTTTATCTAGAGGAATTCTGAGGCAGCCTTTCTTTTCATCATCAAGTGGTATCCTCACAATGACTTAGCATTTTTCCTACATAAAGTAATATGGCAGCTATGGTTTCAACTGCTATCCTTTCACTGCCTCACAGCACACTCAGGCTCAATTTCAACACCACCAATGTGCGACTGTTGCCTTCACGAACATAAGGCAGTTTTCCTGACAAACAGACAAAACAAGAGGCAAAGTAAAGATCATAGACTGCCCACATATACTGATGACTTCAAATGAGAATTGTAATGTGGACATTACATTCAATTGGAGGACAGTAAGGAGACTGTCTCGTCCACCTTATGCTCCACCTAGACTAATGACTTCTCAAAGTCGATGTGAATTTTCTCAGTGATATGCACTTGTCACTACAAAGGGAGCACTACATCATCCTCCCTTGTGAGGATATAGATTGATGACAGGGGCCCAAGGAACAAGGCTTACTTTTTCTTAACAAGAAGTAGAATGGAGTCTGAAACCCAAAGCACTAAGCCCGTCCTCTCTGAAAACTAGTAGATAGGAGAAATTTATCCAAAGGACGAGCCCATTATCATGTAAATTGAGCCTTATCTAGAAACCTAGGACCTTGTCTCCTGCCTCTATTTTCTATTAGGTACCAGGGTGCTGACCTTGGTTTTGCAGATCCAATCCATACCCGTATTTCCCAGAAGTAGATCTGCGAAATTAGCCCACAGCGTTTCTTCCCACTTTCTCCGACATAGACTGAAATGGTGGTGTAAGCCCAAGTTCCAAATCAGTCTCATTAACATGTAGACTCTAAAGAACCAAATAAGTGAACCAAGCAGAAACATACTCACAGATACAGAAGTCCAAGTGAGCCTTGCCAGATGGGGATGGGGTAGGGTGCATTGGAATGCTGTTTGAAATAGCAGAACTTAAGTCACAGGGTTCTAATGCCTGAGGGTGAGAATGTGGTCAGTTGTATTGTAATAACTAAGTACAATGCCAGGTGGCTACCAGACTGATCCACAGGATCACTTTGTAATGGAAATGTCCTACCAGCAGGCTCTGCTCCTCAAACTCTTCAACACTAATAACAAGAGCCAAATGTAACTGAAAAATTAAAAATAATCAAAATAAAATAGGAATTCTCATGTTTCCCCATGGAATTCACATACACAATTAGCTTTAGTTCTAGTTACATCCTCATTCAACACTCCTTGTCAAATGTGAGGACATGTCTCTAAAAACATAGAATCCTAAAATCTTCACACTTGTCACTTTGCCTGGGCCCTTCTTTCTCCTTTTTTAGATTTTTCTTTCTATTCACACCTACCTATACTTGTGGTGGACAGAAATTATAGACAGGCAAGCATGGCAGGATTGAGCTAAAGAAACAAGTATATGGCCGAGATGGCCTCAAGGAAAATGGGCCGCCTGTGTTGCCTATGTCAGCTGTGGGGAGGCTGTTGCTTTTGTCACCAGAGAAGTACAGGTGATGGAATGGTGACCAGAGGCCTCACTCTCCTTATTGGTGGTACTTCTTCGGGTGCGAGTGGCACTCGCAAGTAGGGTTGGAAGCCTGGCACCCTGCCACTGCGGAGAGCCCCAGGGCCTAGGCCCGAGCACCAGAGCCCGCACCATCAGAGTGGAGCATGCAGTCAAAGACGCCTGCCAGTTCTCAGCTCCTGGCTCCTAAGCCACACCGCAGCCCCCTCCTACCATTGTCTAGCAGCCTGTGCCCTCAGGTGCCCACATTTCAGTGGGAGAGAGGTGTCAGAGAGCACTTGGAGGAGACACAAATGAGCCTGAAACCCAAGGAGCTTCAAGGGACCGAGTAATCCACCACCCTCCAGGTGGACAATCCCGAAGTCCAAGAGGACACCAGCACGGCCCTCACACCACAAGGGCTGTCACCCCAGAGACTGACACTGAGTTTTCTTTCCCCTCCTCGGGGGACTGGAGAGATTCCTCTCGTCCAGTACAATCCATTCACCAGCGGCCCTGGTGACCACCTTCGGTGCACACAGGAGAAAAAAACCAAAATCTTAACCCAGAATCCAAACCCAAAACACAGAATCGGAAATGTACACTCAGCCTGTTGAGCATGAATCAGAGCTTGGCTTCAGATCCGCGTGAAGGTAATGTCAGCTTTCCCCTACACGCTTGACAGTGATAGTGGCATCCCGCCCCACATGCCTTTCCTATTCTTTGCGGTGCACCTCTCCCGGTGGTGGCTCTTGGCAAAAGGCCGCTCTCAAACAAGCCCCAGCCCGATGCCGGATGGAGAATCACATCTCAGCAGGGAGGGTTCCCATGGTCCCAGAGGGCAGTGTTCTGTTTCAAAGGAATGATGTTTCTTTGGTGGTAAGCCCTGACATACAGAGACCTGTGTGCAAACACGCTCACACCTGACTTTTCTATATCGACATTCATGGCCCTAGGTACTTTGCCTAGTTCATCCCATCTACACAAGATGCTGCATAGGTTTCATTGTCTTCACATGAGTACACGGAGTTGAGTTGCGTTTCACAGCCTCTGGTGGTAATAGTATACTGGAGGGATAGCTATGCTGTTGTTCTGTTTTTTTTTTTTCCCCCCAGAGTTTTACTTTTATTTCTGAAAGCTCCGGGTCCTTACCATTATTGAAATGATTTTCCGATAGGATTTTCCTCCCCAATATTCCATTTAAACACAACAGTGATCCCCCATGCAAATAGGTAGTTGTTTCGATTGTTTTATTTGCCAACATATCATTTTTACAAATGTGAAGGGGCAAGGCGAGTTTCTGTGTTGTCTTCCTTTCCTGCGAGAAGAAAGTTCTACCTTCGATGATGGGGAACTTCCCTTGTACTCCTTCCATTTCTTGAGTTGTCTTTCCCAAGCAGTGTTGTTAGTATTATTTTTGCATTTTGAATTTCTCTACTTCTGGTCTTTTGCTGGCCATAGCAGTCAGGAAATGACGGGATGAGCTAGAAGCACTCTGTCTTCTTTTGAGAATCCATTGAAGGGATGTTGGATGCATCTCATTTTCACCTTCGGTGATCTGTCTCATGGAATGGCTTAAGCATCATTTGCATTTGAATGAGAGCAGCCACCATCCTCCCAGCATTCCTTGCAGACAGGCCAGTGGTGTTATCTGGAGGTTATCTGGAGGCCCGGACAGCCGGTGGAAACTTCAGGTGGACCTGGACAATACCCTTCCCATCACCTTAACTCCTCCCTGTGGAATGTGCATCTCTCCCCTTTGTTCCCATGCCAGAGAATGCTCCAAGACACAATATCATGGTGTGCCCTTGTGGATGGTAAGTGGAATGGAATGCAGTGAAGGGCCTCGTATCAAATTTGAAAAGTTCAAAGGGCAGGGGCGGAAGTTGATGGGTTTTTCTAAACGCTGAAGATGAGTCTTAGAAGTAATTGTCCTTCGTTAATAAGCCAGGCCGCTAGACATCTGGAGAGGGCTGCCTCTCACTTTGGGAGCTGGCCATCGTGTGAGTGTGGAGTACAGTCTGGATCACATCTGGAAAGTTCCCAGGGGAGTCGGGACCCAGCAGCATGATGTTTGGCCAGGAACCACGCCCTGGCCAACCTTCACATAATTCACCTATGACTTTTAACGTATCCTTTCCTGGCCTCAGGAGAAAGGGAAGTTTTTGAGGATGTAATCGAAAGCATCCTCAGGGATGAAGATAGAAATAGGCAGAGTAAACAAGCAGTGTGTTGCTCTCCATGTGTGTAAAGTAACATGGCTTTCCACCATCTTGAACAAATATTGGTCATCAAACATAATAGGAGGCCAGAGAATTCTGCACATGCAAACTACGAGACCCTGAGAACCAGTTGTGATGAAGAGAAGATTACGACGGTTGTTAAATAGATACTTGGTGGCAAACGCTCTCGCCCTCATCATTCAATTTCCATGTTCTGCATGCCATCCCTTCCAGGCCATAAATATTTAATGAAGGGCTGCCCTAGGAAGCTATTTAAATATTAGGGGCAGGGTATCTTCGTTCTATATAAAGCTTGTCTTTCCCGGTACTGTTCACATGGCCCCAGGCTTCTGAGGTATCTAGCAGACTCTCCAGACATGGCTACGACCGGCACATCGACCAGTAAGTTCCCATTAAATTTCAGCACCATGGGTAAATCATCCAAATGTTATGACGTTTTCCAGACTGAAAGAAAGTATAAAATGCTGTCATGACTGGAGGAAAGTATAAAATGCCGTCATGACTACATCTTGCAGGGCTATGTTTCAGTGATAGTTTAAGGAAAGAAATTGAGCGAGTCTTGGACATTGTCTCCTTGAAAGCAAAAAGAAAAAGAAAAAACCTAGAGGGTTAGTCACGTTTCCCATCATCTTCTCTTCTACCAAACATATTATCGTTAAAACACTACTGGTAGAAAATAGTTCGCAGATTATTAATGTTGTATACTTAATTCATAAAATTTTATACATACTTCAGTCTAATTAAAAATTTCTTCCTTAAAACGTGCAAACGTTTTTTTCCAATTTCAATCATATCTCCTTTACTGTAACTTTTGGCTCGACTATTGGTTTGCTTGCCAGTTTGCAGATTCTTCGTGTGTGACGATCATCCGTTCTAAAAGGTGGAACTAACTGTTTCTTTTCTCAGGGCAATTTTTGGTGTGTTTATTGGTTAACCATGGAAAGCAGTGCTTAGAACTCACATTTTTCACAGACATGAGATGGACAGGGCTAGCACCACCACCACCTGACAGTGTTGATATGGAAACTGGCCTCACCCATCTTCATTCTCTTTGGCAAGCCCATTCTCTTGAGGATCTCACAGAAAGAGAATTGTTCTGAAGCCCCATCAGAAGAAAGCTCTGCACACATTGTTTCAACAGAACCCTACCCCGGTAATGACCAGAACACAACTGGCCCAAGAAATTGGCTTACCAGAATCCAGAATCCAGGTAGGCTGGAGTTTCTCATTTATGTTTTCTCATGGTCAATTTGTAGACAGAATCTGGGCCGAGTAGTTGGAAGTCATTCCCTAGGTTCAGCTAGTATGCTTAGAAGACGTATTTGCTTTCTTCTGTCATGATGTGTGGAGAATGAAAGAACACAAAATCATTATGGGACTATCATGTAGAAGGAGAACATTCTCAGCTCAGGAGTGCCTCATCCCCCATGTGATAGTTTCCAATAAGCCACAGTCTGCAGGGAATTCAATCTCAGGGGAGAAGACGTATTTCTGCCCCCTAATGCATCCCTCCTAGTCGTTTTAGACAGACTTTCCTCTAATCCTGGTAATGAACATGCATTCCTTAGAAGCAGGTAGATGTAGGTGGCCCAAGGGAATCAGTGCTTGGGTGAATGGCCCATGAGACCAGAATGGATTGGGGTGGCTGTGCCGTGGCTCTTGCCCTCTATGCCTGGCCTCCCAGTCATTTTTTGTTCTGAAGCCCGACCCTCTGCTAAGTTTCCAAGTAAGTCAGTAATGAAATGGAGATCATAGTTCGAGCACCGTGCCTGGGGCCTTGGAACAGTTATAGGTATCAGAAGTCTTTCCCTAGACACATTTTGTTTGGAGGTATCAAATTGACCACAGCAAATGCTCAAGATTGATGTAAAAGTAGACTGCCCTTCCATCCCCGGTAATAGGGAAGGAAGCACAGTTGTCCGTTGCTTAGGAGACAGACTCACCTTTAAAAGGTTGGTATTGCTTACAGTCAATTCTCTGCAGCAAGGAGGGGCTCTGGAATGAATTCAGTAAGAGGTTCCTGGACATGAGGACTTCCCTGGCAGCACAAGTGGACCATTTGAGTCCTCCTGCTTCAGTGCCGTTTCAATAGGGACTCCGCCCGATGCACTGTGTGCCAGAAAACAGCATCACCTCTGTGGACCCCTTAGAGAAGAGGAAGCGATAACCACACAATACCAAGCCTTGACCCTCTTCGAGGGGAGGCATGAGGAGGAAGAGAGAGCACAGGAGAGGAAGGGGAGAGCAAGGCAGAAACCGAGCTAGAGTCACAGGGACAGAGTCTGAGGGAAAGACAGATGAACACACTGGCACGGACACTTTCAGAGTCAGAGGCACAAACACAGGGAGCAAAATCACAAAGGTTGGAAGACCGAGGGGGCTGGAAGGAGAGGGCATGCCAATGAACTCCCTCTGCCGTGGAGAGCCAGCAATACAGTTTCCACAACATTGTCAGGGCTATTGCATGTGGGTCCCAAGGAGATCACCAAGGAAGAAATGATGACTTGATTATTCATTGGAGGTAAATGCTTTGTCCTTTGCAAACCAGGGCATCTTTGGAGGATGACTATTCCCACTAGGGGCAGACAGCCAGTTTGGGGATTTCTTTTGTTGGATTTCCTACGGGTGTGTGTGCACGTTGGTTGGATTCTTTTGTTTTACTCACTTTAGTCAATATTCAGGACCACTGGGGGAAATATGGCATGATGATTGAGCTTTCATTTTCCACCTAGATTTGGTTTCAGAACCAGAGAACAAGATATCTGAGGCAGAGCCAATTGAGGTCCACAGAATCCCTAAAGGAAAGGCAGTGTCACCCAGAGGAGCAGCCTCCAGCTATGGCTCCAGGTGAGGACAAGGATTTCAAAATTCCTTCCCCGAGAGGGTCTTTTTGAGATGAAAACATCTCTGCTGTTTGTTGTCAAAAGTTCTGCCTCTTTTGCTTAGGACAGGGACTCATGCTCTTCTCAGCTGACCCAGCTCGTTCTCCTGAGAGGGACACCTTGCCTGGCAAAAGGGCTTTGATCCTTCTGGGCCTGAATGTGCCAGAATGTGCAGAGGCATATTTTTTTTTCCCTGACTCGAGGGTTTTATCCAAGAGCTAGTTAAAATTAGTCATTGAGTCATTTCAGAGAGCAAGTACTCACATGCACGCAGACACACACGCACTCCAATATCTGTTTTTGCATTGACTGTGCCATTGTCCTCTCATCCCTCCTTTTTATTTTTGTTTTTTCTTGTAGTATGCATCGCCAAAGAAGCCAGGAGAAAGCGGACACCCATATCGCCATCCCAACACTATGTGCTCATTCAAGCTTTTGAAAAAAACAGATTCTCTTGACAAACAGTCATTCCAGAATGCAGAATTCAAGTACATTGTCAGTGTGGACACACGAAAGGCCTCATGTGATCAGGTCATTGAGACCTGAGAGGATGCTGTATGGATGTGGGCTCTTAAGGTTATCCTCCTGATCCAGGTGACGGTGCGGGTGGCCTGGTAAGGCCTTTACAGGGGATAGTGTGCCTGAATTGATATTTGGAGGCGGCACACAGGCCTGTAGAAACAGTGTCAGGAGAAAAGCTGGGAAATCGGAAAGTTCGAGGAGAGTCTGTCAGTCAGGGAGGGCTTCTGGAGTTCAGCAGTGCTGTCTTTGTAGCCCAGGCGTCTCTTTCTTATGGGTGAGGACAGTGTCCTGGTTGTAGTCCCATGCTTGCCTTCACCCAGGACCCCAGTGACCTGATCCTAAAACAGAAACTGTTCCTGAGCCACTGCTCACTACACCCCACCCCGGAGGACCTCATCAACTCAGGTTGTTGGCCTGATCCTGGGTTGGAGGTGGACACACCACCAGCCCTAATTGAGAACGGTTGTTCCCGGTAGCTCTGGGAATTTTGACCTGGGATGCATGCCTTTCCATGCAAATCGATATGTACACTGAGGCACAGACTTCCAAGACTCTCTTTTGGATCTGAGAATGGAAACACTGCTTCCACTGGAGGCCCGGGTCTTGTGTTTTCTGTTCTTCTTAGAGGAAGAATAGTTGCATCCTGATCAGGAGAGTTCAGGTAGCAGGCCAATCCCATATCCGGATGTTTTTCAACTGGACTCGCTGACCGCCTGTTTCTCAACCATCCTTGGAGAGCAGGCTTTTAGGCATACCGAGTGCACACGTGGATGGAAGGACTGTGTCTCCTGACATCTCCGAGTGAGAAAGGACACCTTAGTCACAGAAGTTGATTGTTCTTTGGTGATTTGGTGGCTGACGGCCACCAGCTGACAGAAAGGAATCTAGCTAGCATGCAGACGCACCTGAGGATCTGGGGGATTCAGGATAGAGGCATAGAAGCCATCTCCAACCATGTTCCATAAAACGAATGAGGCAGATGGCATTAAGGCATCGACTGCCAGGAAAGGAGTGGGCAAGAAATGGAGAAGGCAGCATGTAGAGCATGGAGGGCCATCATTGTAGCCAATCGGTGTGGGATCCACTCCTCGCCAGGGGTCCACAATTTCCCTCAAGTTGTTTCTTTTTCAAGAGTGGCAAATTAAGGTTACAAATTGAATTCCCCAGGACTGAGACTCAGCCAGCATTTCCCTCGGCCTGACAGATCAGGGACATTAGAGCTGGACTCTCACTTCTCTTAAGTTTTATGTCTCCCTCTTCTTGTCCTAGGTCTGGTTTCAGAACCGAAAAGCTCGGCACCCTGGGCAGAGCACGCATGGGCCCCTGAATGCCCTGGCAGAAAGCGTTGACCACGAGCTTCGCAGGCTCCTCTGCTGGTTCCCAGCTGCGCTCAACAGCTCTCCTCATTGTCCTCCCATTGATCCTGTAGACGGCATCTGGACATTTGCTGTGGTGGCAGCTCCGCCTCTCGCCTCCGCTGTCCTTGTTCCCGGGGTTCCCTCAGGTGGCTGTGCAGTCTGGGCACTGAGGGACATGGTGGCCCAGGACATGCAAGCTGTGTGGGGAAGAGAGAGAGCACTCTCATCCTTCTTGGATATCTGTGAATCACTTGTCAGCAGGACTGGCTCTAGGAGAATGTCTCTCATTTACTCACAGTCCTCTGCGGCCCCCACACCAAAACCAGAGGCAGAGACACAGGTTGAGGTGACCTCTCCTTGAGGGTATTATGCTAAGAAAATAGTTCAGACAGAGAAAGACAGTTACCACATGATCTCACTAAGAAGTATACTCTAAATAACCAAATAAATGAACCAAAGAGAAACATACTCACAGATACAGAAATCCAACTGAGCCTTGCCAGATGGGAGTGGGTTGAGGATCTTTAATGAATCTGTAGATAGAGGACGTGGCACACAGTCAGAACACCTTCTTGGTAGGAAAAAAGTTGATGGAAGTCCATGGCACCTGACACAGTCCTCTGCTGGAACTCAGGTAAGTGGTGTGAACGTTTGAATACACAACGCCATGATGGTCTCATTTACAGGGTATGCCTGAAGAAAAAACATTTCAAAAACTGAAGCCTAATTCATTGTAAGAGTTAAAGTGAAAACCTACAGCCACAGCAACAAGACAAGTCACCTGGTAGACACCTGATTCCTGCAGAGTCTTCCTTGATGCCCCCATGAATCCCTCCAGGTATTCATTTGACCTCCTGTAGTTCCCTGATGATGACTATGAGATTTTCAGGTGATTTCCACCTTCTTCCTCTTCTCATATCTTCAAACAAGTGTTTTTGAAACACATCTCAGAAATTCTTATTTTTAATATTTCAGCACTGAGTGTTTGGCCTTAAGCAATATCTTGTCGGCACTAATAGCCAAAGGTACATTTTCAAAAATAGTGTGTATCTCCCACCATAACCATTAAAGATCATACTCAGAATGACTCAGCATTTTTACTATAGTACAGCAAAATTACGCTTACAGTTTACACCGCCCTAAAGTAGCTACGTCAACTTCAATCAGCCTCCAAATATCAATGCAGTTAATGTTCAACAGCAGCTTCCGTTGCCTTTAAAGCAAGTTGCCTGACCACAGATGAAACCTAAGGCCAAATATCTAGCAACAATTGTCTGTTAACCTATGCCGCCATCCTCAAGTGGACATTCTCATGCAGACATGACCGTTAGGTGGCTATATTACACAGATGTTATAATTTTCTCAGTGGTTACCTCAAGTTTACCAAAGAATGGAGAAGGGTAACTGAAAGGTGAGGGGCACACTATCAACCGACTATCATGTGTCTCCCTGTGATGCCCTCAGGCCTGTCTCTTGATGGTCACGTGAATCTCGAAGAAAAGCCTTGTGAGTATCTTGAGAATCCCTAGTTCTTCATCTGAGATTTTCACACGTTTTCCATCTCATTTTCCTCTGCTAGGCCAAAATAAGTCTCTTCGGAACACGTCGATATAATAGCCTCGATGTAACTATCTCAGTTTTATTTTCTTGGTGGTGAAGCCAGTCCCTCCCAGAATGTGTAGTCTGAGGTTTGATATAGAGAAATTCTTAAGCAGCCGTTCTTTTTGTAATGAAGAACTAGCCTCCCAATGACTCAACATTTTTCCTACAATAAAGCAATATGACAGCTATGGTTTCAACCGCTATCCATTGGCTTCCTCACAGCATATTTATACTCAATTATGAATTCAGCCAATGTGTGTCTTCCGCCTCCACTGACATTGGCAGTTTTCATGACAAACAGACAAAACTAAAGAGAATTAAAGATTATCGACTGCCCACATATACCGTTGACTTCAATATAGATTTATAATGTGGACAGGAATTTTGATTAGAGGACAGGTAGGAGGCTGTGTTGGCCACCTTCTGCTCCAGGTAGACTAATGACTTCTCAGTGTTGATGTGAATTTTCTCAGTGATATGATTTTGATACTACAAAGGGAGCACTACATCATCCTCCCTTGTAAACTATGGATTGGTGATATGGACCCAAAGAACAAGGCCTGTCTTTTCCTAACAAATGGTAGAGGGAGACTGGAAACCAAAGCACTCCGCTCATTCTCCCTTAAAACTAGTAGATTCTAGAACTTAAGCCAAAGAGCAAACCTGTCCTCATGTAATTTGAGATTTCTTATCTAGAAACCTTGGACTTTGTCTCCTGCCTCTTTTTTTTTTCTATTAGAAAACAGGGTGCTGACCTAGGTGTTGTAGTTCCAATCCCTATCCCTATTTCCAGAACGTAGATTTGAGAAATTAGCCTACAGCATCTCTTCCGTCTATCTCCAGCTTAGACTGAAAGGTGACGTAAGACCAAATTCCAAGCCTGTATTCTGTGAACAAATGATGCCCGGAGCCCAGGCTTAAAGCACAAGGCTTCTTTTTTGAAAAAAATAAAATAAAATAAAACAGATACTGTGGAAATCTGAACCAAGCCTGGAGCACCTAAAAGGAAGCATTTTAACACAGGGCCACACAGTCAAGATCATCCAATTGGTGACAATATCCAGTCTGAACATAGGCCAACAAACATCCAGGCTGGCTTCTGCTACCTGAAACTATAGTAGACATCTTGGCCTACAAAATTAAACTGTCCTCTCATAGAAAAAGAAAACTGAAGGACTTGCTGCATGGTTCCATGGGTGTCCTTTAAATTATTTAAGACAGAAATTGGGCTGAAGACACCAACCCGTGTCATCATAACAGTACATTCAGTACAATCTTGTTCCATGTCACCTATTTTCCTTTTACACAATTATTGAAAGGTGACCATACCTTACAGCACCAAGCCTTTCCTATGGTAATAGAACATAGTTTAGGTACTAAGAAACATGGATCAAAGCCTGAATTGTTTTAAGTTACTCGATTGCATGGGCAAGCATTGATTTTATTTCCAGGAAGTAGAGTGGGGACCTTGGCAAACAGAATTCAGCCAAACTTCACATAAAAAATCTTTATGTAGAGGACGTGGCACATGGTCACAAGACATTCTGGTAGGAAACAATGTCCATGGAAGTCCATGGCCCAGGATCCATTCCTCCGCTGGAACTCAGGTAAGTTGTATGGATATTTGAATACACAACACCACGCTATTCTCATTTACAGGGTACACTCGTGGGAAAATTTTCAAAAATGAAGGCTGATTCATTGTAAGAAGTAAGGTGAAAACCTACAGCTACAACAATATGACTAGTCACCTGGTAGACACCAGATTCCTGCATGGTCTTCCTTGATCCCATCGTGAATCCTTCCAGGTTGGCATTTGACCGTCTTGTAATTCCTTGTTGATTGCTACGTGATTTTCAGGTGATTTCCACCTTCTTCTTCTTCCCATAACCTCAAACAAGTGTTTGCAAAACATGTATCATAAACTCTTATTTTCAATATTTCAGCATTGAATCATTGGCTTAAGCAATTTCTTCCTGACAATAGTAGCCTAAGGATCACCTCAAGAATAGTGTGGATCACCCATCAGAACTGTTAAAGGTCATACTCACAATAACTCAGCATTTTTGTAATACTACCGCAAAACACACTTACAGTTTACAGCGCTCTAAAGTAGCTTCGTCAAGCAGGCTCAGCCTCCAAATATCAACAGTTAATGTTCAACAGCAGCTTCCATTGCCTTCGTGCATGTTGCTTGACCACAGATGAAACTTAAGGCCAGGTATCTAACAACAATTGTCTGTTAACCTATGCTGCCGTCCTCAAGTAAACCATCCCATTCAGACATGACCTTTCGATTGATGGGTGGTTAGGTTGCTGTGTTATGCAGATGCTATCATTTTCTCAGTGGTTATCTCAATTTTACCAAGGAATGGAGAAGGCAACTCAATTTTTAACTTCACACCATCGATCCACTATCACGTGACTCCCTGTGATACCCTCATGCCTGTCTCTTGATGGTCACGAGAATCCCACAGGGAAGTCTTGTGAGTATCACCAGATCCCAAATTGTTGTTATGAGATTACCAGGCAATTTCTACCTCACTTTCCTCCGCTAGGCTAAAATACTCCTCTTCAGAACATGTTGATGGAATAGCCTCAATGTCAATATTTCAGTACCCTTTCCTTGGAGGTGAAGCCTGTCCGTCTCAGAATTTGTAATCTGAGGTTTTGTATAGAGAAATTCTGAGGCATCTGTCATCAAGTGGTATCCTCACAATGATTCAGCACTTTTCCTACAATATAGAAAAGTAGTGGCTATAGTTTCCCCCACTATCCATTCGCTGCCTCACAGCACAATCTGGCTCAATTATCAGCTGCCCCCATGAACATAAGGCAGTTTTCCTGATAAACAGACAAAACTACAGGCAAATTAAAGACTGCCCGCATATACCAGTGACTTCAAATGATATTTATACTGTGTACATGACATTTGACTAGAGGACAGTTAGGAGGCTATCTCGACCTCCTTCTGCTCCACTTAGACTAATGGCTTCTCAGGGTTGATGTGAATTTTCTCAGAAATATGTACTTTTCACTACAAAGGGAGCACTACGTCATCCTCCCTTGTGAGGATATGGATAGGTGACACGGGCAAAAGCACAAGGCCTGTTTTTTTCCCAACAAAAAGTAATAGAGAGACCTGAAACCAAGACCCTAAGCCTATCCTCTCTGGAAACTAATAGATAAGATAACTTAATCCAAAGGGCAAGCCTGTCCTCCTGTAATTTGAATCCTATCTAGAAACCTTGGACCTTGTATCCTGTCTCAATTTCCTATAAGGAACCAGTGTGCTGACCTTGGTTTTGTAGTTTTAATACCTACCCAAATTTCCAGGAAGTGGATCTGAGAAATTAGCCCACAGCATTTCTTCTAACTTTCTCTGACACAGACTGAAATGGTGGTGTAAGCCCACGTTCCAAGCCTGTTTTCTTTGAACAAATGTTGCCTGGAGCCCTGGCTCAAAACGAAAGCCTACTTTAGGGAAGAAAAATTAAAACAGAAACTGTGGAAATCTGAACCAAGCCTGGACCACCTAAAAGGAAGCAGTTAAAATCAGGGCCACGACATTAAGATCATCCAATTGGTAACAATATCCTGTATGAAGACCTAAGCCCACAAACATCCAGCCAGGCTCTTGCTACCTGAAACTTCTGTGGAAAGCTTGGACTAGAGATTCCAGCAGTCATCACCTAGAAGGAGGAGGAATGGAGGACTCAGAGCACAGTTCCAAGACTGGCCTCCCTTTAAAGTATTTACAATAGAAATTGGGCCAAAGACACCAACCTTGTCATCAAAAAAAGTACATTTCGCACAAAATAGTTCCAGGTCATCAATTTTCCTTTTATACAATTATTGAAAGGTGAACATAACTTAAAGCAGCAACCTTTTCCCCTGGTAAGGGAATATAGCTTGGGCACTAAGAAATCTCATCAAAGCCTGAATTGTTTTGTAAGTTACTTGATTAGAGAGCATGGAAGCATGGCCAAGATTTGCTTTTATTTCCAGGAAGTAGAGTGGAGATATTGGCACACAGAATTTAGCCTAAGTTTACCTAACGATATTTAGATACAGATTGTGGCACAATAGCTATTTGGTAGGGAAAAAAATTCAACAGAAGTCCATGGCTTAGAGCCCAGTCTTTTGGCAAAACTAGGGTTAGTAGTGTGAACTATTGAAAACACAAAACCATGTCGGTCTCATTTATACAGGACACTCGATGGCAAAACATTTCACAAACTGAAGCCTGATTCAGTGTAAGAGGTAAGGTGAAAACCTACAGCCATGGCAACAAGAAGAGTCACCTGGTAGACACCAGATTCTTACCAGGTCTTTTTTGATCTCCACGTGAATCCCTCCATGTATTCATTTGACATCCACATAATTCATTGATGATTACTATGTGATTATCAGGTGACTTTAACCTTATTTTTCTTCCCCTATCCTCATCAAGCGTTTTCAAAACATGTCTCCTAAACTCTTATTTTCAATATTTCAGCATGTAGTCATTGGCCTTTATGCAATTGCTTCTCGACAGTAGTAGTCTAAGGTTCACATTCAAGAATAGTGTGAAACTTTCACCAGAACTGTTAAGTGTTATGCTAATAATAACTCAACATTTCAGCTACAATACAGTATAATGGCACTTAGAGTTTCCACAGCTCTAAGGTAGCTTTGTCATTCAAACTCAGACTCTAAATTTCAATGCGGTTAATGTGTGATCGCTCTCACATTGTATAAAAGCAGGTAGCTTCACCAGAGACGAAACCTTAGGGCAGTTACCTAATGAGGTGTGTGTTAGCCTATGCCGTTGGCCTCAAGCAAGTTTTCTCATGCAGACATGACTTTTCGATTGAAGAGCAGTTAGATGGCTATGTTACACAGGTAATCTTATTTTCTCAGTGCTTATGTGAATTTTACCAAGGAATGTACAAGAGTAATACAAAAGTAAGTGCCACACCATCACCCCAATTTCACTCGATTTTCGTCTGTTTCCTTAAACCCAGTCTCTTCCTGGTCACATGAATCCCAAGGTAAAACCTCATGAGTATCGCAAGATTTCCTATTTCTGGGAATGAGATTTCCAGGCAACTCCACCTCATTACATCTGCTAGGCTTATAGAAGCCTTTTCAGAACACGTCAAAGAAACTACCTCATTGTCATTATATCAGCTTTTTGCCCATATTGGTTAAGCCAGATTTCACAGATTTTTAGTCTGTGGTTTGATACAGAGACATTCTTAAGCAGCCGTTCTTTTTGCAATGAAGAGGTATCCTCACAATGACTCAGCATTTTTCTGACAATAAAGCAATATGACAGCTATGGTTTCAACCACTATCTATTGCTGCCTCGCAGCACACTCAGGCACAATTATCAATGCTCCCATTGTGCGACTTCTCCCTCCACTGACATAGTAGAGTTCTTGAAAAACAGACAAAAGTAAAAGTGAATTAAATTCATTGACTGCACGCATACACTGTTGAACTCACATAAAATTTGTATGTGGACACGACGTTCGATTGAAAGAGAGTTAGGAGGCCGTCTGGGCCACCTTCTGCTCCACGTAGACTAATGACTTCCCAGTATTGACATGAATTTTGTCAGTAATATGCACTCATAACTACAAATGGGGCACTTCATCATTCTCCCTTGTGAGGATATAGATTGGTGACATAGGCCCAAGGCAAAAAGCTTGTTTTTTCCTCCCAAAATGTAGAAAAGAGACTGAAACCCAAGGTAGTAAGCCTGAACTCCCTGAAAGCTACTAGATAGGAGAATTTAATCTTAAAAAAAAGAAGCCTGTCCTCATGTAATTTGTGCCTTATCTAGAAACCTAGGACCTTGTCTCCTGCCTCTATTTCCCATTAAGAACCAGGGTGCTGACCCTGATTTTGTAGTTCCAGTCCTTACCCCTATTTCCAGGAAGCAAATCTGAGAAATTAGCCCATAGCATGTTTTCCAACTTTCTCTGACTTAGACTGAAACGGTGTCATATGCTCAAATTCCAAGCCTGTTTTCTGTGAACAAATGTTCCCTGGAGCCTTGGCTCAAAGCAAAACCTTCTTTATGGAAGAAAAATACAAGGGAGACTTTGCAAATTTAAACTAAGCCGGGAACTCCTAAAAGGATATATATAGTTAAAGCTCAGGCCCACAACACCAAGGCCATTCATTGGTAACAATGTCCAGTCTCAAGACCTACGCCCTTGTTACCTGAAACTCTTGTGAACACTTTGGCCTATAGAACAAAGCTGTCATCTCCTAGGAGGCAGAAGAATGGAGGATTCAGTGCATGCCTCCTAGAATGCATTTATGATAGAAATTGGCTGATGGCACCAACCCTGTGTCATCATAACAGTATATTTAACACAACCTGGTCCCATGTCACCAACTTTTTTTCAGGCAATAATAGAAAGATGACCATACCTTGCAGCACCAAGCCTTTCTTCTGGTAAGAGAAGGGTGTGTCAGCACTAAGAAACATGGCCTAAGCCGGAACTGTTCTTTAAAAACAGGATTGGGGAGCTTGGAAGAACAACGAAGTACTGCTCCTATTTCCGGGAAGTAGAGGGAGACCCTGGTTAACAGAATCTAGCCTAACATTACATAATGAATCTTTAGGTAGAGGACTTGGCAAACAGTCACATGACCTTCTTGGTTGGAAAAGAAATGTCATTGGAATTCCATGGACTAGGAGGCAGTCCTATGCTGGAACAGGAGTAAGTTGGGTCAACGTTTGAAAACACAACAGCACACCAATCTCTTATATAAGGTCAACTGTTTGCAATATGATTCATGCTCTAAAGCCTGGTTCATTCTATACACTAACGTGAAAATCTACGGCCACAGCAAAAAGACTGTTCATTTGGTAGATACCACATTAGTGTAGGGTATTCCTTGATCCCTGTGTGAATTCCACCTGGTGTTTATTGATCTAAGTGTGATTTCCTAGTGATTTCTAAGTGATTTTTCAGGTGATTTCCATCTTATTCCTCTTCCCCTACTTTCAAGCAAGTGTTTTCAAAACTTGCCTCTTAAACTTTATTTTCAATATTCGTCATTGAGTTATCGGACTTTAAGCAGTTCCTTGTGGACAGTAGTGGACAAAGGTCCTCATAAAAAAATTATGCAGGTGTCCTACATGAAGCTGTTCAGAGTGATAAAATGACTCAGCATCTTTGCTAAAATACAGCAAAATTGGGTTTACAGTTTAGCCTGCTTTAAAGTAGCTTCGTCAAGCAGACTCAGTCTCCAAATATCAACGCAGTTAATGTTCCAACGGGTTGCCTGACCACAGATGAAACCTAAGGCCAGTTATCTAACAAAAATAGTCTGTTAACCTATGCTGCCTTCCTCAAGCGAACTTTCTCATGCAGACATAACCTTTAGATTGAAGGCCGTTATGCACTATGTTACACAAACACTATCATTTTCTCAGTGATTATCTCAATTTTACCAAGGAATGAAGAAGAGTAACTCAAAACTGAGTACCACATAATCAACCCGATATCATACCATTGACTTCAAATTAGGTTTGTAATGTGGACATGATATTAGATTGGAAGACACATAGGAGGCTGTCTGGGCCACCTTCTACTCCACCTAGACTAATGACTTCACAGTGTTGATGTGAATTTTCTCAGTGATATGCGCTTGTCACTACAAAGGAGGCACTACATCATCCTCCCTTGTGAGGATATGGATTGTGACACGGGACCAAGACCCAAGGCCTGTCTTTTCCTGATACGAAGTAGAAGGGAGATTGGGACCCAAAGCAATAACACTGTCCTCTCTGAAAATGAGTAGATAGGAGAGCTTAATTCAAAGGGCAATCCTATCATCATGTAATTTATGTCCTATCTAGAAACCTAGGACCTTGTCTCTTGCCTCTATTACCTATTAGAAGCCAGGGTGTTGACCTTGGTTTTGCAGTTCCAATTCCCTACACTTATTTCCAGGAAATAGATCTGAGAAATTAGCTCATAGGATTTTTCCAGCTTTCTCCAACATAGAATGAAATGGTCGTGTAAGCTGAAGTTCCAAGCCTGTTTTTGTGAATAAATGTTGCCTGAAACCCTACCTCGAAGCAAATGCCTTCATTATGGAAGAAAAAATGAAAGAGACTGTGGATATTTGAATTATCCTGAACCACCTAAATGGAAGCATTTTAACTCAGAGCCACAATATCAAGATTATCCAATTGGTAATAATATCAAAACTAAAGACCTAGTCCCACAAACATCCAGTCTGGCCCCAGCAACTGTAAACTATTATGGACACGTTGGCCTACAGAACAAGCTGTCACCTCCTAGAAGGAGGAAGAATGAAGAACTCAGTATTCAGTTCCAGGACTGTTCTCCCTTTAAAGTATATTCGATAGAAATTGGGCAGAAGAAATCAAACTGTGTCCTCATAACAGTACATTCACACAAACTGGTTCCATGGCACTATTTTTTTTTTTTTTACAATTATTAAAAGATGACCATACCTTACATCACCAAGCCTTTCCTCTGATAATAGAACATAGTTTGTTCACTAAGATACTTGGATCAAAGCCTGAACTGTTTTGTAAGTTACTAGATTGTAGAGCCTGGAAGCACAGGCAAGCATTGATTTTATTTCCAGGAAGTAGAGTGGAGACGTTGACACACAGAATGCAGCCTAACTTCACTTAGCAAGTCTTTATATAGAGGATGTGGTACACAGTCACAAGACCTTCTTGGTAGGAAAAAATATTGATGGAAGTTGATGGCCCAGGACCCATTCCTTGCCGCAACTAGGGTAAGTTGTGTGGATATTTGAATACACAACACCATACAGATCTCATTTACGGGGTACACTCGAGTGCAAAACATTTCACAAACTGAAGCCTGATTAAATGTAAGAGTTATGCTAAAAACCTAGAGTCAAAGCAACAAGACTATCCAACCTAAGGGGAGTTGCCTTAGGCATCTGACTGTTAGCCTATGCCGCCATCCTCAAGCAAGTCTTCGAATGTAGACTTGAGCTTTCAAATGAAGGGCGGTTAGGTGGCTATGTTACACAGGTAATCTTGTTTTCTCAGTGCTTATGTGAATTGACCAATGAATGTAGAAGGGTAGCGCAAAGTGAGCGTCAGACCATCACACCCATTTCACGTGATTTTCCTGTGTTTTCCTCAGGCCAATCTCTTCCTGATCACGTGAATCCCATGGGAAAGCCTCGTAATTATCGCGAGATTTCCTACTTCTCACTACAAGATGTCTAGGCAACTGCCAACTCATTAGCTATGCTAGGCTAACACAAAACTTATCAGAACACGTTGAAGAAACTGCCTCAATGTCCGTATTTCAGCTTGTTTTCCATATTGGTTAAGCCAGTGTCTCCTAGATTTTTAGTCTGTAGATTGATATAGAGAAATTCTTAAGCAGCTGTTCCTTTTGCAATGAAGAGTTATCCTATCAATTCTCAGTATTTTTCTTACAATATAGCAGTGTGGCAGCTATGGTTTCAACTGCTATCTCTTGCTGCGTCATGGCACACTCAGGCACAGTTATCGACCCTGCGATTGTGCAACTTCTGCTTCCACTGACATAGGCAGTTTTCCTGAAAAACACACAAAAGTAGAGGTGAATTAAATTCATTGACTACATGCATATACTATTGAACTCACATAATATTTGTATGTGGACCCGACATTCAATTGAGTTAGGAGGATGTCTCGGCCACCTTCAGCTCCACGTAGACTAATGAACTCTCAGTGTTGACATGAATTTTGTCAGTGATATGCACTTGTAACTACAAAGGGGGCACTTCATCATTCTCCTTTGTGAGGATATGGATTGGTGACACGGGCCCAAGGAAAAGGCCTGTTTTTAACTCACAAAATGTAGAAAGAGACTGAAACCCAAGGAATTAAGCCCAGTAGATAGGAGAACTTACTCTTAAAAAAAAAAAAAAAAAAAAAAAGCCTGTCCTCATGTAATTTATGTCCTATCTAGAAACCTAGGTTGCTGACCTTGGGTTGCAGTTCCAATCCCTACCCCTGTTTCCAGGAAACAGAACCCAGAATTTAGCCCACAATATGTCTTCAAAGTTTATCTGACTTTGACTGAAACGGAGGATTAAGCCCAAGTTCCAAAGCTGTTTTGTTTGTACAAATATTACCTGGAGCCCTACTTCAAAGCAAAAGCCTTCTTTATGATAGCTGTAATAAAACAGAGATTGTAGAAATCTGAACCAAAGTTTGACCACCTAAAAGGAAGCAGTTAAACTCAGGGTCAAAATGTCACGCTCATCCAATTGGTAACAATATCAGGTCTAAAGACCTAGGCCCACAAACATCCCACCTTGCTGCTGCTATTTGAAACTATTGTGGACACCTTTGCCTACAGAATCAAGCTGTCACCTGTAGAAGGAGGAAGAATGGAGAACTCGGTCTACACTTCCAAGGCTATCCTCCCTTTAAAGTATTTACGATAGAAATTGGGCCAAAGACACTGACCTGTGTCATTATAAAAAGACATTCAGCACAAACTCTTTTGTAACTTACTTGACTGGACAGCCTGGACGCAAGGCCAAGCATTGCTTTTGTTTCCAGGAAGACCTGTGGGGACCTTGGTCCACAGAATCTAGCCTAACTTTACATAACGGATCTTTAGATCAAGGATGGCACAGTCGAAAGACCTCTTCATAGGAGAAAATGTAGATAGAGTCCATGGCTGAGACTCAGTCCACTGCTGGAACTAGTGTAAGTTGTGTCGACGTTTGAATAGAAAACACAATGCCAATCTCATATATAAGAGAAACTCATCTGCAGTATGATTCACCCTGTTAAGACTGGTTTATTCTCTGAAGTAAAGTGAAAACCTATGGCCACAGCAAGAAGACTGTTCACTTGCTAGATACCAGAATAGTGTGGGGTGTTCCTTGATTCCCATGTGAATTCCACCACGTGTTTACTTGATCTAAGCGTGATTGCCTAGTGAATTCTAAGTGATTTTCTGGTGATTTCCACTTTATTCCTCTTCCCCTATTTTCAAACAAGTGTTTTCAAAATTTGTCTCATAAACACTTATTTTCGATTCTCAACATTGAGCCTTCAGCCTTTAAGCAATTTCCTGTCAACAGTAGTGACCAAAGGTCCACAGAAAAGAATAGGGCGGGAGTCCCACATGAAGCCGTATGGAGATAAACTCACAATGACGCAGCATTTTTGACATAGTACAGCCAATTGGTGCTTCCGGTTTATACCGCTCTCGAGTAGCTTCACCAAGCAGACTCAGCCGCTAAATATCAACGCAGTGAAAGGTCAACAGCTGTTATCATTGCATTCAAGCATGTTTCCTGACCATGGATGAAACCTAAGGACTCTTTTCTAACAACATTGTCTGTTAACCTACGCCACCGTCCTCAATTGAACCTTGTTAAGCAGACATGAACTTTCAATTGAAGGGCCATTATGTGGCTGTGGTATACAGACACTTTCATTTTCAAAGTGGTTATCTCAATTTTACCAAGAATCAATTAGGGTAACTCAAAAGTGAGCACCACACCATCAACTCAATATCACGTGAGTCCCTGTGATGCCTTCAGGCCTCCCTCTTGAGAGTCACGTGAATCCCGCAGGGAAGCCTCTTGAGTATCACGAGATTCCCTTATACTTGTTATGAGATATCCAGGCAACTTCCACCTCGCTTTCCTCGGCGAGGCTAAAATAAGCCACATCAGAACACATCGATGGAAAAGCCTCAATGTAAATATCTCAGTTTTCTTTCTTTGGTGGTTAAGCCAGTACCTCTCAGAATTTGTAGTCTGAGGTTTGGTACAGAGAAATTCTGAGGCAGCCATTCTTGCTGCCATCAAGTGGTATTCTCACAATGACTCAGCATTTTTTTCTACAATACAGCAAAATGGCAGCTATTATTTCCACCACTATCTAGTCTCTGCCTCACAGCACACTCAGGCTCAATTACCAATGATGCCAATGTGCAACTGTTGCCTCCACAAACATAAGACTGTTTTCCTGAAAAACTGACAAAACTAGAGGCAAAATAAAGACCACTGACAGCCAACATATACCATTGACATCAAATTAGTTTTGTAATGTGGACAGGACATTTGATTGGAGGATAGTTAGGAGGATGTCTCACCCACTTTCTGCTATACGTAGACTAATGGCTTCTCAGTGTTGATGTGAATTTCCTCAGTGATATGAACTTTCACTAAAGAGGAGTAACTACATCATCCTCCCTTGTGAGTATGTGGATTGGTGACACAAACCCAAGGCAAAAGGCCTGTCTTCTCCTAACAAAAAGTAGAAGGGAGACTGAGTACCAAGGCACTAAGCCTGTCCTCTCTGAAAACTAGGAGAAAGGAGAATTTAATCTAAAGACCAAGCCTATCCTCATGTAATTTAAGTCTTATCTAGAAAACTAGGTTCTTATTTCCTGTCTCTATTTCCTAATAGAAAACAGGGTGCTGACCTTGGTTTTGGAGTTCCAATCCCTACCCCTGTTTTCAGGAAGTAGATCTGAGATATTAGCCAACACAATTTCTTCCGACATTCTCTGGTATAGACAGAAATGGTGACGTAAGACCAGATTCCAAGCCTCTTTTCTGTGAACAAATGTGCCTGGAGCCCTTGCTGAAACCAAAAGCTTTCTTCATTGAAGAAAAAATAAAATGGAGACTGTGGAAATCTGAACCAAACCTGGACCTCCCAAAGGACATAGTTAAAGCCCAGGCCTACAACGTCAAGATCATCCAAGGTAAGAATGTCTTGTCCCAAGACGTAGGTCACACACATCCAGCCTAGCCCTTCTTACCTGAAACTCTTATGAACACTTTGGCCTATAGAGCAAAGCTGTCATCTCCTAGGAAGAGTAAGAATGGAGGACTCGGTGCACAGTTCCAAGACTGTCCTCCCTTTAAAGTATTTACGATAAATATTGGGCCGAAGACACCAACCTGTGTCATCATAAATGTGCATCCAGCATAAACTCTTTTGTTAGTTACTCAATTGGAGAGCCTGGAAGCAATGCCTAGCATTCCTTTTATTTCCACTGGCTGCCTCGCAGCATATTTAGGATCAATTATAATTGCAGTCAATGTAAGTCTTCTTCCTCCTCTGACATAGGTAGTTTTCAGACCATCAGACAAAATAAAGACAATTAAAAATCACTGACTGGCCCCATTTGTCGATGATTTCAAATTAGATTTATAATGCGAACTGGAATTTTGATTGGAGAACATATAAATGGCTATCTTGGCCACTTTCTCCTCCAGGTAGACTAATAATTTCTCAACGTTGATATGATTTTCTCAGTGATATGCTTTTGACACTAAAATGGGAACACTACATCATCTTCCCTTGTGATCTATGGATTGGTGATACAGGAGCAAAGCACAAGGCCTATCTTTTCCTAACAAAAAGTGGAAGAGAAAGTGTGAACCATAGCACTCACCCTGACCTATCTGAAAACTAGTAGATTTGAGAACTTAATCCGAAGGGCAAAGCTGTCCTCGTATAACATAAGTTTTATCAAGAAACCATGGACGTTGTCTCCTGCATCTTTTTCCTTTTAGAAAACAGGGTGCTGACCTTGGTTTTACAGTTCCAATCCCTATCCTTATTTCGAGGAAGTAGATCAGAGAAGTTAGTTCACAGCATCTCTTTCTACTAACTCTGACTTAGACTTAAATGGTGGCGTAAGACTAAATTCCAATCCTGTTTTCTGTGAACAAATGTTGCTGGAGCCCTGGATCGAAGCAAAAGCCTTATTTTTGGAAGAAAAAAATAAAACAGAGGCTGTGTAAATTGGAACCAAGCCTGGTCCACCTCAAAGGAAGCATTATAACACGGGGCCAAAAGGTCAAGATCATCTAATTGGTATTATTATCCAGTCTAAATACCAGGGCCAACAAACCTCCATCATGGCTTCTGTTACCTGACTGTAGTGGACACCTTGGCCTACAGAATCAAGCTGTCCTCTCCCAGGAAAAGGAAAATGAAGGACAAGGGGCAAGGTTCCAAGAGTGTCCTACTTTTAAAGCAGTTACGATAGAAACTGGGCCAACGAAAACAACCTGTGTCATCATAACAATGCATTCAGCACAAACTGGTTCCACGTCACCAATTTTCCTTTTATACTATTATTGAAAATTGACCATACCTATAGTACCAAGACTTACTTCTGGTAATAGAACATAGTTTGGCCCTAAAAAACCTGGATCAAAGCCTGAACTGTTTTGTAATTTACTCGATTGAAGAGTCTGGAAGTATAGACAAGGATTGCTTTTAGTTCCGGAGTGTAGACTGGAGACCTTGGCACACAGAATCTAGCCTATATTCACTTAATGGATCTTTAGATAGAGGACGTGGCCCAAGGTCACAAGACCTTCTTGGTAGCAAAAAAGGCAATGGAACCCATGGCCCAAGACACAGTCCTCTGCTGATTCTCAGGTAAGTTGTATGGACATTGGAAGAGAAAATTCCACGCTGGTCTCATTTACAGGGTAAACTCGAGGGCAAATCATTTCAAAAACTGAAGCCTGATTCATTGTGAGAGGTAAGGAGAAAACCTACAGCCACAGCAATGAGTCTAGTCACCTGGTAGACAACAGATTCCTGCAGGGTTTAACTTGATCCCCTCTTGAATCCCTCCATGTATTCACTTGAGCTTTCTGTAATTAGCTGATAATTACTATCTGATTTTCAGGTGATTCCACCTTACTCTTCTTACAGTATCCTCAAACAAGTGTTTTCAAGACACGTCTCATAAACTCTTATTTTCAATATTTTAGCATTGACTCATTGTCCTTTAAGCAATTTGTTATTGAAATATAAGCATAAGTTTCACCTTTAAGAATAGTGTGGATCTCCTGCCAGAACCTTTAAAGGTTATACTCACAATGACCCAGCATTTTTGCTATGGTACAGCAAAATGGTGCTTCCAGGTTAAACCACTCTAAAGTACTATCATCAAGCAGACTCAGAGTATATATATCAACGCAGTTAATGTTCAACATCAACTTCCATTGCCTTCAAGTAGGTGGCCTGATGAACTGATGAAACCTAAGGCCAGTTATCTAACAATTGTCCATTAAACTATTCCGTCATCCTCAAGCAAACTTTCCCATGCACATGTGACCTTTCGATTGAGGACCATTAGCTGGCCTTGTTACAGAGACACTATCATTTTCTTCGTGGTTACCTCAATTTTACCAAGGAACAGAGTAAGATAACTCAAAATTGAGCGTCACACCATCAACCTGTGGTGCCCTCATGCCTGTCTCTTGAGAGTCACGTGAATACCACAGGAGAGCTTGGCGAGTATTGCGAGATTCCCTTATTCTTGGTATGAGATTTCCAGGCGACTGCCACCTCACTTTCCTCTGCTAGGCTAAAGTAAGCCTCTTCAGAAAACGTTGATGGAATAGCCTCAATGTCATTATCTCCGTTGTTTTTTCTTCATGGTTAAGTCAGTCCCACTACGAATTGGTAGTCTGAGGTTTGATATAGGGAAATTCTTAAGCAGCCGTTCTTTTGATAATGAAGAGGTATCCTCACAATGACTCAGCAGTTTTCCTGCAATAAAGCAAATGGCAGCTATGGTTTCAACCACTATCTATTTGTTGCCTGACAGCATACTCAGGCTCAATTATGAATGCAGCCAATGTGCGTCTTCTGCCTCCCCTAACATACGCAGTTTTCATGACAGACAAATGTCAAGAGAATTTAAGATCACTGAGTGCCTGCATGTTCAGTTGACTTCAAATTAGACTTAGAATGTGGACACGAATTTCGACTGGAGGAGAGAGAGAAGGCTGTCTTGGCCTTTTTCTGCTCTATGTAGTCTAATGACTTCTCAGTGTTGATGCGTATTATCTCAGGAATATGCTTTTTACACTAAAAAGGGAGCTCTACTTCATCCTCTCTTGTGAACTATGTATTGGTAATATAGCCCAAAGCACAATACCTGTCATTTCCTAACCAAAAGTAGATGGGAGACTGGGATTCAAAGCACTCAGCCTGTCACCTCTGAAAACATGTAGATTCTAAACAATACAAAGGGAAAACTTGTTCACATTTAATTTGAATCTTATCTAGACACCTTGGACCTTGTCTCCTGCCTCTTTTTCTTATTAGAAAACAGGGTGCTCACGTTGGTTTTGTAGTTCCAATCCCTATCCCTATTTCCAGGAAGTAGATCTGAGATATTAGCCTACAGCATCTCTTCTGACTTTCTCCGACTTAGACTGAAATGGTGGCATAAGCCCAATTTCCAAGCCTATATTCTGTGAACAAAAGTTGCTTGGAGACCTGACTCAAAGCAAAAGCCTTCTTTTTTGGAAGAAATCAAACAGAGACCTTGGAAATCTAAACCAAGCCTTAACCACCTAAAAGGAAGCAGTTAAACTCAGAGACAAATGTCAAGATCATCCTATTGGTAACAGTATCCAGTCTGAGGACCTAGATTCAAAAACATTCAGCCTGGCTCCTTTTACCTGAAACTATTGTGGACACCATGAGCTATAGAATCAAACTGTCATCTCCTAGGAGGGAAAAGAAAGGAGGACTTGGTGCACGTTTCTAATTCTGTCCTCCCTTTTAAGTATTTACCATAGAAATTGGGCCAAAGACACTAATCTGTGTCATCATAACAATACATTCATCACAAATTGGTTCCATGTCATCAATTTTCCTATTTTACAATTATTGAAATATGACCTTACCTTACATCACCAAGCCTTTCCCCTGGTAATAGAACATAGTTTAAGCAATAATAAAACTGGATCAAAGCCTGAAGTGTTTCGTAATTTACTCAATTGGAGAGCCTGGAAGCACAGCCAAGCACTGCTTTTATATGCAGGAAGTAGAATGGAGATCTTGGCATGCAGAATCTAGCCTAACTTGACTTAAAAGATCTTTAGATAGATGACATGGCAGACAGTCACAAGACCAATTTGGAAGGAAAAAATGTCGATGGAAGTCCATGGCTCAGGACCCATTCATCTGCCGGAAATAGGGTAAGTTATGTGGACGTTTGAATACACAACACCATGCTGGTTTCTTTTCAGGGTACACTTGAGTGCAAACATTTCACAAAGAGTACCTTGATACATTATAAGAGGTAAGGTGAAAACCTACAACTGCAGCAACAATGCTAGTCACCTGGTAGACATCAGATCCTTCAAAGTCTTACTTGATCCCCACGTGAATCCCTGCATGTAATTCATAGTGATAACTACCTGATTTTCAGGTGACTTCTACCTTATTCCTCTTCCGATATCAAAAGAAGTGTTTTTAAAACACGTCTTGTAAACTCTTATTTTCACTCTTTCAGCATGAGGTCATTGGCATTTAAGCAATTTCTTCTCGACAGTAGTAGCCTAAAATTCACCTTCAAGAATAGCATGGATCTCCCACCAGAATCATTAAGGGTTATGCTCACAATGACAGCATTTCTGCAACAATACAGAATAATGCTGCTTAGAGTCTCCACCACTTTAAGGTAGCTTCGTCAATCAGACTGAGCCTTTAAATTTTAACACGGTTAAGGTGTGACCGCTGCTCCCATTGTACACAAACAAGTTCCCTGACTGGAGATGAAACCTCAGAGCAATTACCTAATGACAAGTGTGCATTACCCTTTACCACTATCCTCAAGGAGATCTTCTCATCAGACTTAACCTTTTGATTGAAGAGATGTTAGGTGTCTATGCTAAATACGTAACCTAATTTTCTCAGTGCTTAGGTGAATTTTACCAAGGAATGTAGAAAGGCAATATCAAAGAGAGTGCCACACCATCCCTGCAATTCCACGTGAGTTTTGAGTGTTGCCCTCAGGCCAGTCCCTTCCTGTTCATGTGATCTAGTGGGAAAACCTCATGAGTATCACGAGTTTTCCTAATTCTTGGTATGAAATTTGCGTGCAACTTCTATCTCATTACTTCTGCTAGGCTAATACAACCCTTTTCAGAACATGTTGAAAACTGCCACAATATCACTGTCTCAATTTTTTTTCCATTTTGGTTAAGTCAGTTTCTCTCACAGATTTTTAGTCTGTGGTTTGATATAGAGAAATTCATAAGCGGCCCTTCTTTATGCATGAAGAGGAATCCTCACAATGACTCAGCATTTTTTTATAAAGCAATATGGCAGCTATGATTTCAACCGCTATCTATTCGCTGCCTCACAGCACACTGAGCCTCAATTATAAATACAACCAATGTGTACTCTGCCTCCACTGACATAGGCAATTTGCCTGACAAACAGACAAAAGTAGAGGCTAACTAAATATCATTGACTACCCGCATATACCGATGACATCACATAAGATTTGTAATGTGGACATAACATCCGATTGGAGGTCAATAAGAAGTCTGTCTCAGCCACCTTCTGATCCATGACTACTAATGATTTCTCATTGTTGATGTGAATTTTCTCAGTTCTATGTACTTGTAACTTCAAAGAAAACACTCCATCATCTTCCCTTGTGAGGATGTGGATTGGTACATGGGCCCAAGGCCTGTCTTTTCCTAACAAATAGTAGAAAGGAGACTGGATATCAAAGCACTAAGACTATCCTCTCTGAAAATTAGTAGATGGGATAACTTCAATCAGAGGGAAAATCTGTCCTCATGTAATTTGAGTCTTATTTCGAAACCTAGAACCTTATCTCTTGCATGCATTTCCTGTTGCGATTCAGTGTGCTGTCTTTGATTGAAGTTACAATCCCTACCTCTATTTCCAGAAAGCAGAATTGAGAATGTAGTCCAGAGTATTTCTTATGACTCTCTTTGATATAGATTAAAAGGTGACAAAAGCCCACAGTTCCAAGCCTCTTCTCTGTGAACAAATTTTGCCTGAAGTCCTTGTCTCTAAACAAAGCCTTCTTTAGTGAAGACAAGATAAAACGGAGACTGTGGAAATCTGAACCAAGCCTAGACCTCCTAAAAGGACATAGTTAAAGCCCAGGCCCACAACGTCAAGAACATCCAATTGGTAGCAATGTCACATCTCAAGACCTAGGTCCGCAAACATTCAGCCTGGCCTTTGCTAGCTTAAACTCTTTTGGTCACCTTGGTCTATAGAACCAAGCTTTCATCTCATAGGAGGAGGAACATTGGAGGACTCGGTGCACACCTCCACGGTGTACTCCCCTGAAACCATTGAAGATAAAAATTAAGCCAATGACTCCTGTCCTGTGTCATCATAACAGTACATCCAGCACAAACTGATCACATGTCACTAATTTTCTTTTTATAGAATTATTGAAAGTTGACATACCTTACAGCACCAAGCCTTTCCCCTAGTAACTGAACATAGTTTGAGCACTAAGAAACCTTGTCAAAGTCTGAACTGTTTTGTAAGTTACTCGACTGGAGAGCCTAGAAGCACAGCCAAACATTGCTTTTATTTCCAGGTAGTAGAGTGGAGACCTTGACCCAAAGGATTTAGTCTAACTTTGCCTAACAGATCTTTAGATAGAGAATGTGACACAAGGTCACAAGACTTTCTAGGTAGGAAAAAAGGTCGATGAAAGACCATGGTCCAAGTCCCAGTCCTCTGCCATGATTGGGGTAAGTTGTGTGGATGTTTGAATACACAACACCACGCCAATCTCATATATAAGGTAAACCCATTTGCAATGCGAGTCATGCTCTGAAGCCTGATTAAATCTATGAACTAAAGAAAAGCCTACGGCCACTGTAACAAGATTGACCACTTGGTAGATGCCAGATTAGTGTGGGGTCTTCCTTGTTCCCCACATGAATTCCACCAAGTGTTTACGTGATCTAAGCGTGATTCCCTAGAATTTCTAAATGATTTCAAGTGATTTTCACCTTTCTTTTCTTCCATTTTCAAACAATTGTTTTCAAAACTCACATCACAAACTCTTATTTTTAATATTCGGCATTGAGTCATTGGACTTTAAGCAATTCCCTGTCGATAGTAGTGGCCAAAGGTTGTCATAAAAGAATTTTGTGGGTGTCACACACGAATCAGTTCAGAGTGATACTCACATGACTCAGTATTATTGCTAAAATACAGCAAAATGGCGCTTACAGTTTAAACTGCTCCAAGTAGCTTCGTCAAACAGACTCAGCTTCCAAATACCAACGCAGTTAATGTTTGACAGCAACTTCCATTGCCTTCAAGCAGGTTGTCTGACCACAGAAGATACCTAAGGCCAGTTATTAAACAACAGTAGTCTGTTAACCTATGCCACGTTCAAGAGAACCTTCTCATTCTGACATGACCTTTTGATCGAAGGGCCGTTATGTGCAATGTTCCACAGACACTAACATTTTCTCAGTGGCTATCTAAATTTTACCAAGGAATGAAAAAGGATAACTCAAAAGTGAGTGCCACATCATCAGTCCAATATCACGTGACTCTCTGTGATGCCCTCCGGCCTGTCTTTTGACAGTTATGTGAATCCCCTTGGGAAGCCTCAGGAGTATCACAAGATTCCCTAATTCTTGTGACGAGATTTCCAGACGTCTTCCACCTCACTTTCCTCTGCTAGGCTAAAATAAGCTTCCTGAGAACACCTTGATGAACAGCCTCAATGTTAATATCTCAGTTTAGTTTCCTTGATGATTAAGCCAGTCCCTCTCAGAATTTGTAGTCTGAAGTTTGGTATAGAGAAATTCTGAGGCAGCCGTTCTTGATGCCATCAAGTGGTATCCTCACACTGACTCAGCATTTTTCCTACAATACAGAAAAATGGCGGATGTTGTTTTCACTTTTATCCAGTCGCTGCCTCACAGCACATTCAGGCACAATTTTTGATGCCATTACATAACAGCCGCCATTTTGCGACTGTTGCCTCCAAGTACATCAGGCTCAATTATCGATGCCATTACATAACAGCCGCCATTTTGCGACTGTTGCCTCCAAGTACATCAGGCAGACCATGCAACACTCATTTTCAGGATACACTTGAGAACAAAACGTTTCACAAACTGAAGCCTGATTCATTGTAAGAGGTAAGATGAAAACCTACAGCCACAGCAACAAGACTAGGCACCTCGTAGACACCAGATTCTGGCAAGTTCTTCCTTGATGCCCACATGAATTTCTCTAGGTATTCACTTGACTAACATGTAATTGCCTGGTGATTACAATGTGATTTTCTGGGGTTTTTCACTTTATTCCTCTTCCCCTATGCTCAAACAAGTGTTTTCAAAATATGTCTCCTAAAATCTTATTTTCATTATTTCAGCATTAAGTCATTGGCCTTTAAGCAATTTCTTCTCGTCTCCAGTAGCCTAGGTTCACATTCAAGTTTAGCATCGATCTCCCACCAGAAACCTTAAGGGTTATGCTCACAATGACTCTGCATTCCTGCTACAATACAGCATAAGGGTTCTTAGTATTTCCACCACTCCATGGTAGCTTCATCATTCAACATCAGCCTATACATTTCAACACGTTTAATGTGTGACCACTACCGCAATTATATACAGGCAGGGTGCCTGAACAGAGACGAAACCTGAGGGCAGTTGCTTAACGATAAGTGTGTTTTAGCCTATACTGCTGACACCAAGCAATTCTTCTCATGCAGACATGACCTTTCAATTGAAGGGCTGTTAGGTGGCTACGATACACAGATAATCTTATTTTCTCAGTGCTGATGTGAATTTTACCAAGGAAGGTAGAAGGTTAACACCAAATTGAGCGCCACACCATCATATCAATTTCACGTGATTTTTGTGTGTTGCCCTCAGGACAGTCTCTTCCTCGTCACGTGAATTCTGCGGAAAAGCCTCGTGAGTATCGTGAGATTACCTAATGCTTGGTATGAGATTTCCAGGCGACTTCTACTTCATTACCTCTGCTAGGCTAATACAAGACTTTTCAGAAACACATTGAAGAAACAGCCTAAATGTCAGTATTTCAGCATTTTGTCCATATTGGTTAAGACATTCTCTCACAGAATTTTAGTTTGTGCTTTGATATAGAGAAATTCTTAAGCTGCCACTTTTTTCGTAATGAAGAAGTACCCTCACAATGACTCAGCATTTTTCCTCTAATAAAGCAACATGGCAGCTATGGTTTCAACCTCTATACATTCGCTTCCTCACAGCACAATCAGGCTCAATTATGAATGTAGTCAATATGAGACTTCGGCCTCCAATGACATAGGCAGTTTTCCTTAGAAAAAGACAAAAGTAGAGGTGAATAAAAAAATCATTGACTGCCCACATATACCGTTGACCTCACATAAGATTTGGAATGTGAATATGACAATCGATTGGAAGTCTCTGCAAAGTCTGTCTCAGCCACCTTCTGATACATGCAGACTAATGATTTCTCAGTGTTGATGTGAATTTTCTATTATACCTACTCATCACTTCAAAAAAAGCACTACATCATCCTCCCTTGTGAGGATATGGATCGCTGACATGAACGCAAGGAAAAAGGCCTGCTTTTTCCTAACAAAAAGTAGAAGGGAGTTTGGGAACCAAGGCACTAAGCCTGTCCTCCCTGAAATGTAGTAGATACGAGAACTTAAATCACAGGGTAAATCTGTCCTCCTGTAATTTGGGTCTTATCTCGAAACCTAGGACCTTGTCTCCTGCCTGCATTTCCTACTGGGATCCAGTGTGCTGTCTTGGGTTACAGTTACAATCCCTACCTCTAATTCCAGAAAGTAGATTTGAGAAATTAGCCCAGAGCATTTCTTATGACTTTCTCTGGCATAGACTGAAAGTGTAGCATAAACCCACAGTTCCAAGCCTGCTCTCGGTGAACAAATGTTTCCTTAAGACCTTGTCTCAAAGCAAAAGCCTTCTTTAAGGAAGAGAAAATTTAACAGAGACTAGGGATACCTGGACCAATACTGGACCTCCTTAAAGGACATAATTAAAGCCCGGGACCCAACATCAAGACCATCCGATTGGTAACAATATCCAGTCTTATGACCTATGCCCACAAACGTCTAACCTAGTCCTTGTTTCCTGAAACTCTTGAGGACACCTTGTCCTATAGAACCAAGCTGTCATCTCCTAAGAGGAGGAAGAATGGAGGACTCAGTACACGCCTCTAAGACTGTACCCCCTTGAAAGCATTTAGGATAGAAATTGGACCGATGGCTCTTAACAGTCCATTCAACACAACCTGGAACCACTTCACCAATTTTCCTTTTAGACAATTATTTAAAGGTGACAATACCTTGCAGTACCAAGCCTTTCTTCTGGTAAGAGAAGGTAATGTGAGCACTAAGAAACCTGGCCAAAGCCTGGACTGTTCTATAAAAACTCGATAGGGGAGCTTGGAATCACAACTAAGTATTGCTCCTATTTCTAGGAAGTAGAGTAGAGACCTTGGCCCACAGAATCTAGCCTAACTTTACATAATGAATCTTATCGTAGGGGACTTGGCACACAGTCACAAGACATTCTTGGTAGGAATAGAAAAGTTGTTGAAGTCCATGGCCTAGGAGGCAGTCCTCTGTTGAAACTGGGCTAAGTTTGGCGGACGTTAGAAAACAACACCACGCCAATCTCATATATAAGATAAACTGCATTGCAATACAATTCATTTTCTGAATTTTGGTTCATTCTATGAAGTAAAGTGAAAACCTACAGCCACAGCGACAAAACTGGTCACTTGGTGGATACGAGATTAGAGACGGGTATTTCTTAATCCCCATGTGAATTTTACCAGGTGTTTACTTGAACTCCACGTGATTCTCTAGTGATTTCTATGAGATTTTCAGGTGATTTCCACCTTATTCCTCTTCCCCTACTATCAAATAATTTTTTTTTCAAAACTCATCTCATAAACTTACATTTTCAATAATCAGCATTGAGTCATTGGCCTTTAAGCAATTCTCTGTCGAAGTAGTGGCCAAAGTTCCGCTTAAAAGAATAGTGCAGGTGTCCCACATGAAGCCACTCAGAGTTATACTAACCATGACTCAGTATTTTTGTTATGATACAGCAAAATGTTACTTGCAGTTTATACCCCTTTAAAGTAGCTCGTCAAGCAGAATCAACCTCCAAATATCATCACAGTTAATGTTTGGCAGCAGCTTCTATTGCATTCAATTGGGTTACCTGATCACAGATGAAATCAAAGTTCAATTAGCTAACAATATTGTCCATTAACCTAAGCTGCCATCCTCAAGCAAACTTCTCATGCAGACATGAGCTTTCAATTGAAGGGCCGTTAGATAGCTATGTTACACAGACACTATTGTTTTCTCAGTGGTTAAATAAATTTACCAAGGAACAGAGAAGGGTAATTCAAAAGTGAGTGCCACATCATCAACCCAATATCATGTGACTCTCTGATGCCCTCAGGCCTGTCTCTTCATGGTCACGTGAATCTCGCGTGAAATCTCCATATCGCGAGATTCCCTAATCCTTGGTAGGAGATTACCAAGCGACTACCATGTCAATTTCCTCTTCTAGGCTGAAATTATCCTCTTCAGAACACCTTGAAGGAACAGCGTCAATGTCAATATCTCAGTTTTTTTTTTCCCTTGGCGGTTAAGCCAGTCGCTCTCAGAATATGCAGTCTGGTTTCCTATAGAGAAATTCTGTGGAGGACGTACTTTCCAACATCAAGTGGTATTCTCACAATGATTCAGCACTTTTTCCTACAGTACAGATAAATGGAGGCTATGGTTTCCACCACTATCCAGTCACTGCCTCTCAGCACACTCAGGCCAATTATCAACGACATCAATGTGCGACTATTGCCTCCACAAACATAAAGGAGTTTTTCAAACAAACAGATGAAACTAGAATGAATTAAAGATCATTCACTACCCGCATATACCATTGACTTCGAGTTATATTTGTAATGTGGACGTGACATTTGACTGGTGGAAGTTAAGAGGCTGTCTTGGCCACCTTCTGCTCTACATAGACTAATGAATTCTCAGAGTTGATGTGAATTTTCTCAGTGATTTGCACTTGTCACTACAAGGGAGTACTAAATCATCCTCCCTTGAGAAGATATGGATTGTTGACATAGGCCCAAGACACAAGGCCTGTCTTTTCCTAATGAAAAGTAGAAGGGAGACAGGTACCAAAAGCACTAAGACTGTCCTCTCTGAAAACTAGTAGATAGGAGAACTTAAACCAAAGATAAAGCCTGTAATTGAGCCTTATATAGAAACCTAGGACCTTGTCTTCTGCCTCTATTTCCTAATAGGAAGAAGGGTGCTGACCTTGGTTTTGCAGTTCCAATCGCTACACCTATTTCCATGAAGTAGATCTGAAAAATCAGCCCACAATATTTCTTCCAACTTTCTCTGACATAGACTGAAGTTCCAAGGCTGTTTTCTGTGAACAAATGTTGCCTGAAACTCTGGCTGAAAGTAAAAGCCTTCTTTATGAAAGAGAAAATAAAATGAAGACTGGAAATCTGAGCAAAGCCTGGACCACATAAAGAAAGCAGTTAAACTCAGGGCCACAACGTCAAGATCATCCAATTGGTAAAAATATCCTGTCTGAAGACCTAAGCCAACAAACATCCAGGCTGGCTTCTGCTACCTGAAACTATTGTAGACACTTGGCCTGCAGAATCAAGGTGGCATCACCGAGAAGGTGGAAGAATGGAGGCCTCGGCACACAGTTTCAAGACTGTCCTCCCTTTAAAGTATTAACAATAGAAATTTGGTCGAAGACATCAACCTATGTCATCATAACAGTACATTCAGCACAAACTGCTTACACATCACTATGTTCTCTTAATACAATATTTGAAAGATGGCCATACCTATAGCACCAAGCCTTTTCCCTGGCAATAGAACATAGTTTGGGCAAAAGAAACTTGGATCAAAGCATGAATTGTTTTAAGTTACTTGATTGCAGAGACTGGAAGCATGAGCAAATATTGATATTATTTCCAGGAAGTAGAGTGGGGACTTGGCACATAGAATTCTGCCTAACTTCACATAACAAATCTTTATATAAAGGGCTTGGCACACGGTCACAAGACCTTCTTGGTAGAAAAAAAAATTGATGAAAGTCCATGGGCCAGGACCCAGTCTTCTGCTACAACTAGGGTAAGTCGTGTGGATGTTTGAATATACAACACCACGCCGGTCTCATTTACGGGGTACACTCAAGTGCAAAACATTTCACAAACTGAAGCCTGATTCAACGTAAGAGTTAAGGTAAAAACCTAGAGCCCAAGCAACAAGACTAGCCACGTGGCAGACACTAGATTCCTGCAGAATCTTCCTTGTTCCCCTAGAAAATCCCTCCTGGTATTCACTTGACCTCCCTGTAATTTTCTATGATTAATACATGATTTTCAGGTGACTTCCACCTTATTTTTCTTCCCCTATTTTCAAACAAGTGTTTGCAAAACACAACTCATACACTCTTATTTCCAATATTTTAGCATTGACTCATTGGTCTTTAAGCAATTTCTTCTCGACACTAGTAGCCTAAGGTTCACCTTCAATAATATCGTGGATCTTCCACCAGAACCATTAATGGTTATGCTCACAGTGACTCAGCATTTCTACTACATTACAGCATAACACCTGTGTAGTTTTCACTGCTCCATGATAGATTCTTCGTTCAGACTCACCCATTAAATTTCAACGTGGATAATGTGTCGGCTGCTCCCATTTATACAAGCAAGTTGCCTGATCAGAGACAAAACCTCAGGACAGTTACCTAATGACAAGTGTGAGTTAGAAAATACCACTGTCCTCAAACAAGTCTTCTCATGCAGACATGACCTCTCGATAGAAGGGATGTCAGGTGGCTAGGTTACCCAGGTGTAATTATTTTCTCAGTGCTTCTGTGAATTTTACCAATGAATGTAGAAGGGTAACACAAAAGTGATCGCTACCCCATCACCCCAATTTCACATGATTTTTGTGTGTTGCCCTCAGGCCAGTCTCTTTCTGGTCACGTGAATCCGGTGGGAAAGCTTCATAAGTATCGCGATATTTCCCAATTCTTCATACCAGATTTCCAGGTGACTTCCAACTCATTAGCTATGCTAGGCAAAAACAAGCCTTTTCAAAACACGTTGAAGAAAGTTCCTCAATGTCAGTATCTCAGCTTGTTTTCCATATTGGTTGAGCCAGTGTCTCATAGATTTTTAGTCTGTGATTTGATATAGAGAAATTCTTAAGCAGCTGTTTCTTTGCAATGAAGAAGTAGACTCACAATAACTAAGCACTTTTCCTACAATAAGGCAATATGGCAGCAATGGTTTCAACTGCTATCTATTCACTGCCTCAGAGCACACTCAGGCTCAATTATCATTTCAGCCAAAGTGCGACTTCTGGTTCCACTGATATTGGGTGTTTTCCTGACTAACATACAAAATAGATGCAAATTAAAGATCGTTGACTGCCCACATATACCGTTGGCCTCACATAAGATTTGTAATGGGGAGATTATATTCGATTAGAGGTCATTACAAAGTCTGTCTCGGCTACCTGCTGTTCCAAGCACAATAATGATTTCTCAGTGTTGATGGGAATTTTCTCAGTGCTATGCACTCATCACTTCAAAGAAAGCACTCCATCATCTTCCCTTGTGAGGATGTGGATGGGTGACAGGGGCCCAAGGCACAAAGCTTGTCTTTTCCTAACAAAAAGTAGAAGTGAGACAGGGAACCAAGACACTAAGCATATCCTCTCTGAAAACTAGTAGATAGGAGAACATAAACCACAGATCAAGTCAGTCCTCATGCAATTAGTCTTATCTCAAAACCAAGGACCTTGTCTCATGCCTCTCTTTCCTATTAGGAACAAGGAAAGGGTGCTGACCTTGGTTTTGCAGTTCCAATCCCTACTCCTATTACCAGGAAGTAGATCTGAGAAATTAGCCTGCAGCATTTTTTCCACATTCTCCGATATAGTTGAAATGGTAGCAAAAGCCCAAGTTTCGAGCAAAAGCCTTCTTTATGAAAGAAAAAAAAAGAAAAAACAAAGAATATGGAAATCTGAACCAAGCCTTCACTTCCTAAAAAGAATCAGTTAAGCTCAGGGCCACAAAGTCAAGTTCTTCCAACAGATAACACTATACACTCTGAAGATCTAGGCCCACAAGCATCCAGGCTGGCACCTGCTACCTGAAACTATTGTGGACATTTTGCCATACAGAATAAAGCTGTCATCTCCAAGAAGTAGGAAGAATGAAGAACTCGGTGCATGGTTCCAAGACTGTCCTCTCTTTAAAGTATTTACGATAGACATTGGACCAAAGACACCAACCTGTGTCATCATAACAGTACATTATGCACAAACTGGTTCCATGTCACCAATTTTCCTTTTATACAATTATTGAAAGGTGACCACATCTTACAGCACCAAGGCTTTACTCTGGCGAAAGAACACAGTTTGGGCACTAAGATATCTTCATCAAAACCTAAACTGTTTCATAAGTTACTCAATTAGAGAGCCTGGAATCTCGGTAAACCATTGCTTTCATTTCCAGGAAATAGAATGGAGACCTTGGCAAACACAATCTAGCCTAACTTTTCTTAACAGATTTTTAGATAAAGGATGTGGTACATGGTCACAAGAACTCTTGGTAGGAGAAAATGTTGATGGAAGTACATGGCCTGAGTCCCAGTCCTCTATCAGAACTAGGGTAAGTTGTGAGGACAAATGAGTACACAATGCCACGATAATCTCATATATGAGGTAAATTCGATTGCACTATGATTTATGCTCTGAAGCCTGATTCAATCTGCAAAGAAAAATGAAAACATACAGCCACAGCAACAGGACTGGTAACTTGTTAGTTACCAGATTAGTGTGGGGTGTTCCTTGACCCCCATGTGAATTTTACCAGCTGTTTGCTTGATCTCCACGTGATTCCTTACTGATTTCTAAGTGATTTTCTGGTGATTTCCACCCTATTCCTCTTCCACTATTTTCAAACAAATGTTTTCAAAACTCGTCTCATAAATTCTTATTTTTAACATTCAGCATTGGTCTTTAAGCAATTCCTTGTCCACAGTAAGGGCCAAAGGTCTGCATTAAAGAATAGTGCAGGAGTCCCACATGAAGCCGTTCCGAGTGATACTCACTATGAGTCAGCAGTTTTGCTAAAATACAGCAAAATGGTGCATGCAGTTTACAACGCTCTAAAGTAGCTTCGTCAAGGAGACTCAGCCTCCAAATATGAAAGCACTTAATGTTTGACAGCAGCTTCCATTGCATTCAACCAGGTTGCCTGACTACGGATGAAACCAAAGGCCAGTTCTCTAACAACAGTGGTCTGTTAACCTATGCCGCCATCCTCAAGAGAACCTTCTCATTCAGACACGATCTTTCGATTGAAGGGCCATCATGTGCTATGTTCCACAGACGCTATCATTTTCTCAGTGGTTATCTCAATTTTACCAAAAAAATTGAGAAGCGTAACTCAAAAGTGAGGGCTGCACCATCAATCCACTATCACGTGACTTGCTGTGATGCCCTCAGGCCTGTCTCTTAACTGTCATGTGAATCCCTCAGGGAAGCCTCGTGAGTATCACGAGAGTCCCTAATGCTTGGTATGGCAATTCCAGGAGACTTCCACCTCACTTTTCTCTGCTAAGCTAAAATAAGCCTTTTCAGAACAAGTTGATGGGAGAGCCTCAATGTCAATATCTCAGTTTCCTTTTTTTTCGTGGTTAAGTCAGTACCTCTCAGAATCTGTAGTCTGGGTTTGGTATAGAGAAATTCTGAGTTAGCCGTTCTTTCCGCCATCAAGTGGTGCCCACCCAATTACTCAGCATTTTTTCTACGTAGAGAAATATGGCAGCTATGATCAACTGCTATCCATTCTCTGCCTCATAGCACACTCAGGCTTAATTATCAATACCGCCAATGTGCGACTGCTTCTCCTACAAACATAAGGCAGTTTTCCTGACAAACAGACAAAACTAGAGGTGAAGTAAACATCATAGACTGACCGCATATTGATGACTCCAAATGAGACTTGTAATGAGGACATGACTTTCAATTGGAGGACAGTGAGTAGGCTGTCTCATCCACGTTATGCTCCAAGTAGACTAATGACTTCTCAGTGTCGATGTGAATTTTCTCAGTGACATGCATTAGACATGAAAAATGGAGCACTGCATCATCCTCCATTGTGAGGATATGGATTGGTGACAGGTTCCCAAGGTACAAGGCTTATCTTTACTTAACAAAAAGTAGAAGGGAGTCTGAGGCCCAAAGCACTAAGCCCGTCCTCTCTGAAAACTAGTAGATAGGAGAACTTTACCCAAAGGACAAGCCTGTACTCATGTAAATTGAGTCTAATCAGGAAACCTAGGACCTTGTCTCCAGCCTCTATTTTCTATTAGGAACCAGGGTGCCGATCTTGGTTTTGCATTTCCAATCCCTACCCTTATTTTCCAGAAGTAGATCTGTGAAAGTAGCCCACAGCATTTCTGCCTACTTTCTCAGACATAGACTGAAATGGTGATGTAAGCCCAAGTTCCAAGCCCGTCTCATTAACATGTAGACTCTAAAGAACCAAATAATGAACCAAGCAGAAACATACTCGCAGATACAGAAATCTAACTAAGCCTTGCCAGATGGGAACGGAGTGGGGGGCATTGGGATGCTGTGTGAAAAAGCAGAACTTAAGTTACGGGGTTGTAATGCCTGTGGTGGGAATGTGGTCAGTTGCATTGTAATAACTAAGTACAGTGCCAGGCGGCTACCAGTCTGATCCGCGAGATCACTTTGTAAAGGAAACAAATGTCTTACCAGTAGGTTCTGCTCCTTAAACTCTTCGACACTAATAACGAGAGCCAACTGTAACTGCAAAATTAAAAATAATCAAAATAAATTAGGAATTCTCGTGTTTCCCCATGAAATTCACATACACAATTAGCTTTAGCTCTAGCTCCATCCTCATTTCACACACCTTGTCCAATGTGAGGACACCTCTGTAAATACATAGAATCCTAAAATCTTCACACTTGGGCCCTTCTCTCTCTCTCTCTCTCTCTCTCTCTCTCTCTCTCTCTCTCTCTCTCTCTCTTTTTTTTCTTTGCTTTTCTTTCTGTTCACTCCTACCTATACTTGTGGTGGACAGAAATTATAGAAGGGCAAGCGTGGCAGGATTGAGCTGAAGAAACGAGTATATGGCTGAGATGGCCTCAAGGAAAAAGGGCCGTCTGCATTGCCGATGTCAGCCGTGGGGAGCCTGTTGCTTTTGTCAGCAGAGAAGTACAGGCGGTGGAAGGATGACCAGAGGCCTCACTTCCCTGGTTGGTAGTACTTCCTTGGCTGCAAATGGCACTCGCACCTGGCCTCTGCGGAGAGCCCCCGGGCCTAGGTCTGAGCGCCAGAGCCCACGCCATCGGAGTGATGCATGCAGTCAAAGATCCCTGCCAGTTCTCAGCTCCCGGCTGCAGAGTCACACCATAGCCCTCTCCTACCGCTGTCTAGCAGCCTTTGCCCTCAGGTGCCCACGTTTCAGCGGGCGAGACATGTCAGAGAGTGCCCGGAGGTGACACAAATGAGCCCGATTCCCAAGGGACTTCAAGGGACCGAGTAATCCACGACCCTCCAGAGGGACCATCCTGAAGTCCAGCAGGACACCAACACGGCCCTCACACCACAAGGGCTGCCCCCCCAGAGACTGACACCAGGTTTTCTTTCCCCTCCTCGGGGGACTGACAAGCTTCCTCGCGTCCGGTATCATCCATTCACCGGCGGCTCCGGTGACCACCTTCGGTGCACACGGGAGAAAGGAAACAAAATCCTAACCCAGAAACCGAACCCGAAACACAGAACCAGAAATGTCCACTCGGCCCCAGGAGCACAAATTGGGACTCGGCTTCAGATCCACGTGTAGGGATTGTCAGCTTTTCCCTACACCCTTGGCAGTGATAGTGGCATGCTGCCCCACACGCCCTTCCTGTTCTGTGTGGTGCACCTCTCCTGGCAGCAGCTCTTCCCATCAGGCCCCTCTCAAACAAGCCCCAGCCTGACTCCGGAAGAGGAGTCACCTCTCAGCAGGGAGCGTTCCCGTGGTCCCAGAGGGTAGTACTCTTTATCAAAAGAATGATGTTTCTTTGCTGGAAAGCCCCGACATACAGAGTCCCGTGTGCAAACACGCTCACACCTGACTTTTCTGTACCGACATTCATGGCCCTGGGTACTGCACCTAGTTCATCTCGTCCCACGGGATGCCCCATAGGTTTCATTGTCTTCAACCGAGTACACGAAGTTAAGTTGCGTTTCCCAGCCTCTGGTGGTGAAATCATACTGGAGGGATAGCTATGCTGTCGTTCTGTTTGGTCTGGGGTTTTACTTTTGTTTCTGAAAGCTCCTGGTCCTTCTTGTTATTAAAATTATTTTTAGGTAAGATTTTTCCACCCCAATATTCCATTTAAACACAACAGTGATCCCCCATGCGAGTAAGTAGTTGGTTCAATTGTTGTCTTCCTTGCCTGCGAAAAGAAAGTTCTACCTTCGATGATGGGGGACTCCCTCCGATTCTTGAGTTGTCCTTCTCATGCTCATGCTTTCAAGCAGTGTTGTTAGTATTATTTTTTTCATTCTGAATTTATCTACTTCTGGTCTTTTGCTGGCCATAGCAGTCAGGAAATGACGATGCAAGCTAGAGGCACTCTGTCTTCCTTTCGGAATCTGTTGAAGGGATGCCGGATGCGTCTCATTTTCACCTTTGGCCATCTGTCCTATGGGATTGCTTCAGCATCATTTGCATTTGAATGAGAGCAGCTGCCATCCTCCCGGGATTCCTTGTAGACAGGCCAGTGGTGTTATCTGGTGGTTATCTGGAGTCCCGGACAGCTGGCGGAACCTACAGTTGGACCTGGGCAATACCCTTCCCATCACCTTCTCTCCCCTCTGCGGAATGTGCATGTCTCCCCTTTGTTCCCATGCCAGAGAATGCTCCAGGACACAATATTGTGGTGCGCCTGTGTGGATGGAAAGTGGAACGGAATGTGGTGAAGGGCCTCGTATCAAATTGGAAGATTCCGGAGGGCAGGGGCGGGAGACGATGGCTTTTTCTGGACCACGAAGATGAGTCTTAGAAGTAAGTGTCCTTCATTAATAAGCCAGGCCACTAGGCGTCTGGAGAGGGCTGCCTCTCACTTTGGGAGCTGGCCATCGTGTGAGTGTGGGGTACGCTCTGGATCACATCTGGAAAGTCCCGAGGGAGTCAGGACCAAGCAGTACCTTCACATATTTCTCCTGTGACTCCCCCCACCACCAACCTTCACATAATTCACCGATGGCTTTGAATGTATCCTGTCCTGGCCTCAGGAGAAAGGGAAGCCTTTGAGGATGTAATCGACAGCATCCCCCGGAATGAAGATGGAAATAGGCAGAGAAAACAAGCAGCATGCTGCTCTCCATGTGCGTAAAGTAACATGGCCCTCCACCATCTGGAACAAATATTGGTCCTTGAACATTACAGGAGGCCAGAGAATTCTGCACATGCAAACTACGAGGCCCCCAAAACCAGTCGTGCTGAAGGGAAAATTACAAAGCTTGTTAAATAAATACTTGGTGGCAAACACACTCAACCTCATCATTCAGTTTTCACGCGCTGCATGCCGTCCTTTCCGGGCCATAAATATTTAATGAAGGGCTGCCCTAGGAAGCTATTTAAAAATTAGGGGTGGGGTATCTTCGTTCTATATAAAGCCTGTCTTTCCCGGTACTGTTCAGATGGCCCCAGGCTTCTGAGGTATCCAGCAGACTCCAGACATGGCTACGACCGGCGCATCGACCGGTAAGTTCCCATTAAATTTCAGCACCGTGGGTAAATCATCCAAACGTCATGACGTTTTCCAGATTGAAAGAAAATATAAAATGCCGTCATGACTGGAGGGCTACATCTTGCAGGGCTATGTTTCCTAAGGAAGGAAATTGAGAGAGTCGTGGACATTGTCTCCTTGAAAGCAAAAAGAAAAATAAAAAAACTAGAGGGTTAGCCACGTTTCCCATCATCATCTCTTCTACCGAACATGTTATGGTTAAAATACAACCGGTAGAAAATAGTTCGTGGATTGTTAATGTTGTATACTTAATTCATAAAATTTTATACATACTTCCATCCAATCAAAAAAAAAAAAACTTCCTTAAAATGTTCGATGGTTTCTTTTCAATTTCAATCATATCCCCTTTACTGTAACTTTTGGCTCGCCTATTGGTTTGCTTACCATTTTGCAGATTCTTCGTGCGTGACGATCGTCCCTTCTAAAAGGCGGAAGTAACTTTCTTTTCTCAGGGCAATTTCTGGTGTGTTTCTCGGTTACCCATGTAAAGCAGTGCTTAGAATTCACATTTTTCACAGGCATGAGATGAAGGACAGGGCTAGTACCACCCCCACCTGACAGTGTTGATATGGAAACTGGCCTCACCCATCTTCATTCTCTCCGATAGGCACATTCCCTCGAGGATCTCGCAGAAGGAGAATTGTTCTGAAGCCCCATCAGAAGGAGGCTCTGTACACATTGTTTCAACAGAACCCCTACCCCGGTATAACTACCAGAACACAACTGGCCCAAGAAATTGGCTTACCAGAATCCAGAATCCAGGTAGGCTGGAGTTTCTTGTTTATGTTGTCTCAGGGTCAATTTGTAGACAGAATCTGGGCCAAGTAGTTGGAAGTCACTCCATAGGTTCAGCTAGTGTGCTAGAAGACGTATTTGCCTTCTTCTGTCATGACGTGTGGAGAAGGAAAGAACACAAAATTATAATGAGAATGCCATGTAGAAGGAGAACGTTCTCAGCTCAGGAGTGCCCCGCCGCCCGTGTGATAGTTTCCAATAAGCCACGGGCTGCAGGGAATTCAATTTCAGGGGAGAAGATGTATTTCTGCCCCCTAATACATCCCTCCTGGTCATTTGAGACAGACTTTCCTCCAGTTCTTGTAATGAACGTGCATTCCTTAGAAGCAGGTAGATGTAGGTGGCCCAAGGGAATCAGTGCTTTGGTGGATGGCCCACGAGACCAGGATGGATTGGGGTGGCTGTGCCGTGGCTCTTGCCTTCTATGCCTGGCCTCCCAGTCATTTTTTGTTCTGAAGCCCAACCCTCTGATTAGTTTCCAAGTAAGTCAGTAATGAAACGGAGGTCAAAGATCGAGTGCCTGGGGCCTTGGAACAGTTCAATAGGTATCAGAAGTCTTTCCCTAGACACATTTTGTTTGGAGGTATCAAACTGACCACAGCAAATGCTCAAGACCGATGTAAAAGTAGACCGCCCTTCCGTCCCCACTAATAGGGAATGACACACAGTGGTCCGTTGCTTAGGAGAGAGACTAACCTTTGAAAGGTCGGTATTGGTTACAGTCGATCCTCTGCAGCTAGGAGGGGCTTTGGAATGAATTCAGTAAGAGGTTCCTGGACATGAGGACTTCCCCGGCAGCACGAGTGGGCCATTTGGGTCCTCCTGTTTCAGTGCCGTTTCCTCAGGGACTCCGCCCAGTGCGCTGTGTGTCAGAAAACAGCTTCACCTGTGTGGACCTCGTAGAGGCGAGGAAGCGATAACCACACAATACCAGGCCTTGACCCCCTTCGAGGGGAGGCATGAGGAGGAAGAGAGAGCACAGGAGAGGACGGGGATAGAGAGGCAGAAACCGAGCTAGAGACATAGGGACGGGGTCTGAGGGAAAGACAGATGGACGCAACGGCACAGATACTTTCAGAGTCAGAGGTACAGACACAGGGAGCAAAATCGTGAGAGTTGGAAGACAGAGGGAGCTGGAAGGAGAGGGCATGACAGCGAGATCCCTCTGCCATGGAGAGCCAGCAACACTGTTTCCACAACATTGTCAGGGCTATTGCGTATGGGTCCCAGGGAGATCACCGAGGAAGAAATGATGACTTGGTTCTTCATTGCAGATGCTGTGCTCGGTCAGCTTTGGTGCTCTCATCTGGAGGTAAACGCTTTGTCTTTTGCAAACCAGTGCACCTTTGGAGGATAGCTATTCCCACTGGGAGCAGACAGCCGGTTTCGGGATTTCTTTACTTGGATTTCCTGCGCGCGCGCGCGCACGCGCGTGTGTGTGTGTGTGTGTGTGTGTGTGTGTGTGTGTGTGTGCATGCGTGTTGGTCGGTTTCTTTAGTTTTACTCACTTTAGTCGATATTCAGGACCACTGGGGCAAATATGGCATGATGAGTGAGTCTTCCTTTTCCACCTAGGTTTGGTTTCAGAACCAGAGAAGAAGGCATTTGAAGCAGAGCCGATTGCGGTCCACAGCTTCCCTAAAGGAAAGGCAGTGCCACTCAGAGGAGCAGCCTCCAAGTGGGGCTCCAGGTGAGGACACGGCTTTCAAAATGCGTGCCCCAAGAGGGCCTTTTTGAGATGAGAATGTCTCTTTTGTTTGCTGCCAAAAGTTCTGCCTCCATTGCTTAGGATGGGGACCATGCTATTCACATCTGACCCTGCTCGTCCTCCTGAGAGGGACACCTTGACTGGCAAAAAGGCTTAGATCCTTCTGGGCCTGAATGCGCCAGAATGTGCAGAGACTTATTTTTCACCAACTCGAGGGTTTCATCCAAGAGTTAACTGGAATTAGTCGATGAGTCCTATCAGAGAGCAAGTACTCACACGCACGCAGACACACATGCACTCCAATAACTGTTTTTGCATTGACTGTGCCTTGTCTCCTAATCCCTCTTTTTTCTTTTTCTTTTTCCGTCTAGTATGCATCGCCAAAGAAGCCAGGAGAAAGCGGACACCCATATCGCCATCGCAACGCTGTGTGCTCATTCAAGCTTTTGAAAAGAACAGATTCCCCAGCATCGTGACCAGGGAAGACCTGGCTCGACGAACGGGCATTCCAGAATGCAGAATTCAGGTACGTTGTCAGTGCGGGCACACGAAAGGCCTCATGTCATCGGTTCATTGACCCCTGAGAGGATGTTGCACGGAAGTGGGCTCTTTGGTGTTATCCTCCCGATCCTCCAGGAGACAGTGTGGGTAGCCTGGAAAGCCCGGCCGTATAGAAGAGAGTGTGCCTGAATGAAGCATTTCCACATCAGATTGGGGGCGGCACACAGGCCTGTAGAAACAGCATCAGGAGAAAAGTTAGGAAATGGCAAAGTTCGAGGAGAGTCTGTCAGTCAGGGAGGGCTTCTGGAGTTCAGCAATGCTGTCTTTGTAGCCCAGACGTCTCTTTCTTATGAGTGAGGACAGTGTCCTGGCTGTGGTCCCATGCTTGCCTTCACCCAGGGCCCCAGTGACCTGATCCTAAAACAGAAACTGTTCCTGAGCCACTGCTCACCACACCCCACCCCGGAGGACCTCATCAACTCAGGTCGTTGGCCTGATCCTGGGTCGGAGGTGGACACACCACCAGCCCTAGTTGAGAATGGTTGTTCCCAGTAGCTCTAGAAATTTTGACCCGGGATGTGTGCATTTCCATGCAAGTTGATACGTACACGGAGGCACAGTCTTTCCAAGACTCTTTGGGATCTGAGAATGGAAACATTGTTTCCACGGGAAGCCCAGGCCCTGTGTTTTCTGTGGTCTCCTTAGACGGAGCACAGTCGCATCCTGATCAGGAGAGTTCAGGTAGCAGGCCAATATCATATCCAGATGTTTTTCAACTGGACTCGCTGACTGCCTGTTTCTCAACCATCCTCGGAGAGCAGGCTTTTAGGCATACCGAGTGCACACGTGGATGGAAGGAATGTGTCTCCTGACATCTCCGAGTGAGAAAGGACACCTTAGTCACAGAAGTTGATTGTTCTTAGGTCGGCCTGACGGCCACCCGCTGACAGGAAAGAATCTGGTTGGCATGCAGGCACGCCTGAGGACCTGAGGGATTCAGGATAGAGGCGTGGAGGCGTCCTCTAACCACGCTCCGTAAAACGGATGCTGCGGTGGCATTAAGGCATCAGCTGCCAGGAAAGAAGTGGGCAAGGAATGGAGGAGGCAGCATGTGGAGCATGGAGGGCCGTCATTGTAGCCAATCGGTGTGGGATCCACTCTCGCCACGTATCCACAGTTGCCCTTGAGTTGCTTCTTTTTCAAGAGTATCAGATTAAGGCTACGAATTGAATTCCCCAGGGCTGAGGCTCAGCCGGCATTTCTCTCGGCCTGGCAGATCAGGGGCATTAGAGCTGGACTCACTTCTCTTGGTGTTTATGTCTCCCTCTTCTTGTCCTAGGTCTGGTTTCAGAATCGAAGAGCTCGGCATCCTGGGCAGAGCACGCATGGGCCCCTGAATGCCCTGGCAGTAGGCGTTGACCACGAGCCTTCGCAGCCTCCTCCGCCGGTCCCAAGCTGCTCCCCGGCTGCACTCAACAGCTCTCCTCATTGTCCTCCCATTGATCCTGTAGACGACATCCAGACATTTGCTGTGGCGGCAGCTCCGCCTCTCGCCTCTGCTGTCCTTGTTCCCGGGGTTCCCTCGGGTGGCTGTGCGGTCCGGTCACTGAGGGACACAGTGGCCCAGGACATGCAGGCTGTGTGGGGAAGAGAGCACTCTCATCCTTCTCGGATACCTGCGAATCACTTGTCAGCAGGACTGGCTCTGGGAGAGTGTCTCTCATTTACTCACAGTCCTCTGTGGCCCCCACACCGAATCCAGAGCCAGGGGCACAGCGGAAGCACAGGCATGGCTGCTCCGCCTTTGTCAGATGGCCCTATGCAGAGGTGCGTACAAGGGTCAAAGGTGGTCGCGGCCAGAGCAGAGATGTGGGAAGGGTCAGTTCTGCAGCCTGCACATGCTAGCCCCTTTCCTGACGATTCTCTGGAGCTCTTAGACGAACTCCTCTCGACCCCCGAGCTTCAGGACCAGGGGAAAGCTTTGCTCAGTGGATATCCCCAGGAAGAGGAGCCTGAAGGATTTCTGGAATCACCCCTCACTGAGGAAGAATATCAGGCTCTGCTCGACATGCTGTAAAGGTGACTCGGGGCTCAGCTTTAGGAGTGTAGTGGTGTCCTTCTCCCAACCTTGACTTCGTCCTGCCTTCCAGCGGGGAGAGATCCAGCGTGACCGCGAGGAGCGAGATGCGGAAACACTCATCATGTCCTAGAGCAGGACCATGGCTGGAAGGCGCAGCCGCCTCTGCAAAGCCTTAGAGGTGTTTCCTCTCTTTCTTGCTGGTGGCATTTGATAGCCTCCGTGACAGTGGCTAAGACCCACAGTACCTCCAGAGGCACCGTTGGCACCAGAGCGCAGGTGCCCTCCCCAAAGCTTGACTAATGCGATAATTTGCCATGAGGATCCTGACCTGCTCTCTGCCACGGCCACCAACAGGTCTGTCTGGGTTACCCAGGACTGGTGGCAGAAACCGCGCCCAGAGAATGGGCCGTCAGCAACTGTTTCCCTAGTGTATGTTTTCTGGCATTGGAAAGACAATCCCGCGAATAGGTGGGTACACCTACAAGGTGTAGGGATGTTACCGGTCTTGGGCGTGTCAATCTAAGACGGTGAGGTTTGACTCAAGCTGTAAGGGTGGGAACAGACAATGACACATCTCACAGGTCTCTGCTCGTGAATGGTGGATTGTGAGGTTAAGTCCATAATCCCATGGGATGCGTACATGTGATTTTGCCTCGGATCATTGAAGGCATACAGCTTCAGGAGGGTGATGGTCATCGACCGGCTCAAAGCCATCATTCGGAGACTAGTATGGGTCTCGTACCTTCCAGCATTCTAGCGTGTTGGTATGTGTGTCCATGAATAGCTACCCATAATTGTTCAAATGGGTTTTGGGAAGAGAGGGAAGGTCCTGTCTGACACTGCTGGTTGCCCAACTTCATCTGTGTCTCCTCCCTTCCTTTTAGCTGTGCCTTGGAAAAATGCCTTTTGGAATTTTAAGTAGAATAAAATTGGTAGAATAAAAAGATATTTGAAAACTCATTGCGGCTTCTGGGTTGTCATTTGGTGGCCTCGCCTTCTTCCTGGTCCCTCTTGCAATTGTTCAGAGGTTTGCCACGCCCCGCTTTGCCACGACCCTGAGCGAAGAACATCAGGGTACCCAAGCCCAGTCTCCAGCCCCTATCTACAGACCCCCCTAATTGCTATCTCTGGGACCTCCCGCAGTCAACAACCTTAAAATTGTTTCTGGGTGACATGCAAGGTTTCCGGCAGAGTATGTGTTTGATACGTGAGGGCCGGGTCTATCCAGACACGATCTGTGCTCCTAGATCGTACGCAGCAATGGTCATATCAACTCCTTGTGCCGACTCCAGCCTCTGAGAAAAAGACCTCTCCCCCTCTCCATCGGTCTATCTCTCTTTTTTTTTTCTATTACTTTCACAATTGGGTTTTTCTCTAGACCCTCTTTGTTGTTTCATGAACACACACATACACACACCCCAAAGAGAAACGCACACACAGAGGCACTAACACTCACACAGAGAAACATATACCTCCTACGATGGGAACAGACACAACTGACCTATAGAAAATAGCAAAAATTAAAAAGTAGAAAGCTAAGTCAAATGTCAGTAATGCCATCGTCCCTTTCCCTGGATATTTTATTATTATGCAAGTTCATGTCCTAGTATGCTTCAGGAGAAGAGTTTGTGGACCCATTGAATACATGCCCGTGGTTCTAACACTTGTTTCCACAGAGTGTGAAAGTGTTAAGAGATAATTCTGACTTATTTTCCTTAACATCACACCCGTTGTGTCCATGCGGTATGGCGCACGTTATAAGATTTCACTTTCCTTTAAAGCCGAGTGGAGGCATATCCCATTATACACGTCCCACAATTTCATTACCCAGTCGTGTACGGATGAGCACTTAGGTGGCTACTGTAAATAACGCTGCCGTGTACTGAGGAGTGCATATTTCTTTTCGAATTGGTGTTTTGGTGATCTCAGTTAATACTCATAACTGGAAAGATTGGGTCATGAGGTGGCTTCCTTTTTGTGTGTGTGTGAGGAACCCCCGTACTTTCTTTCCATGGTGGCTGCACCAAATTGCAGTTCCATCGACAGCAAGTTAAAGTTCCCTTTTCTCCATATCCACACCAACACTTGTTGTGTGTTAACTTTTTGACGATATCCATTTTGGTAAGTGAGAAGTAACCTCTCTTTGAGGGTATTATGCTAAATGAAATAGTTCAGACAGAAAAAGACAGTCACCGTGTAATCTCACTAACGGTTAGACTCTAAAGGAGCAAATGAATGAACCAAACAGGAACACACAGATACAGAAATCCAATCGAGCCTCGCCAGATGGGAATGAGGTGGGGATCTGTAACGGATCTTTAGAGGACGTGGCACACGGTCACAAGACATTTTTGGTAGGAAAAATCGTCGATGGAAGTCCATGGCCCACGACCCAGTCCTATGCTCGAACTCAGGTAAGTGGTATGAATGTTTGAATACACAACACCATGCCAGTCTCATTGACAGGGTATGCTCGAGGGTAAAACGTTTCAAAAACTGAAGCCTAATACGTTGTAAGAGGTAAGGGGAAAACCTACAGCCACAGCCATAAGACAAATCACCTGGTCGACACCTGATTGCTGCAGGTTCTTCCTTGATCCCCTGGTAAATCCCTCTGGGTATTCACTTGACCTCCCTGTAGTACCCTGAAGACAACACGAGATTTTTAGGTGATTTACACATTCTTCTTCTTCTCTTATCATCAAACGATCGTTTTCAAAACATGTCTCATAAACTCTTAGTTTCAATATTTCAGCAATGAGTCTTTGGCCTTAAGCAATTTCTTCTTGACAGAAGTAGCCGAAGGTACACTTTCGAAAATAGCGGGGATCTCCTACCAGACTGTTAAAGGTTATACTCACAATGACTCAGCATTTTTACAATAGTACAGCAAAATGACGCCTGCTTTTTACACGGCCCTGAAGTAGCTACGTCAAGTTGAATCAGCCTCCAAACATCAATGCAGTTAATGTTCGACCGCAGCTTCCATTACCTTCAATCAGGTTGCCTGACAGGTGAAACCTAAGGCCAAATGTCTAACAACAATTGTCTGTTAGCCTATAACGCCGTCGTCAAGCAAACATTCTCATGCAGACATGACCTTTCGATTGAAGGGCCATTAGGTAGCTAAGTTACACAGATGCTATCATTTCCTCAGTGGTTATCTCAAGTTTACCAAGGAATGGAGAAGGGTAACTCAAAAGGGAGTGTCACACCATCATCTGACTATCATGTGATTCCCTCTGATGCCCTCAGGCCTGTCTCTTGACGGTCACATGAATCCCGCAGAAAAGCCTCGTGAGTATCGCGAGAATCCCTAGCTCTTGGTACGAGATTTCCAGGCGACTTCCACTTCACTTTCCTCTACTAGGCTAAAATAAGCCTATTCAGAACATGTTGATGGAACAGCCTCAGTTTGAATATCTCAATTGTATTTCCTTGGTGGTTGAGCCAGTCCCTCTCAGAATTTGTAGTGTGAGGTTTGAAATAGAGAAATTTCTAAGCACCGGTTCTTTTTGTAATGAAGAGGTATCCTCACAATAACTCAACATTTATCCTACTATAAAGCAATCTGGCAGCTATGGTTTCCACCGCTATCCATTCGCTGCCTCACAGCATACTCGGGCTCAATTATGAACGCAGCCAATTTGCGTCATCTGCCTCTACTGACATAGGCAGTTTTCATGACAGTGAAAGTAAATAGAATTAAAGATCAGTGACTTCCGGCATATACCATAGATTCAAATTAGATTTATAATGTGGGCACGAATTTCAATTGGAAGACAGATAGGAGGCTGTCTTGGCCAACTTCTGCTCCAGGTAGACCAATGACTTTTCAATGTTAATGTGAATTTTCTCAGTGATATGCTTTTGACGCGGCAAAGCATATCACTGCATTATCTTTCCTTGTGACGTATGGATTGGTTATTCGGGACCAAAGCACAAGGCCTGTCTTTTCCTAACAAAAAGTAGAAGAGAGAGTGTGACCCAAAGCATCAGCCTATCCTCTATGAAAACAAGTAGATTCGCGAACTTAATCCAAAGGGCAAACCTGTCTTCATGTAATTTGAGTCTTATCCAGATACTTTGAACCTTATTTCTGCTTCTTTTTCCTGTTAGAAAACTGGGTGATGACCTTGGTTTTGCATTTCCAATCCCTATCTCTATTTCCGGACAGTACATCTGAGAAATTAGCCTACAGCATCTCTTCCTACTTTCTCCGAGTTACACTGAAATGGTGGCGTAAGCCCCAATTCCACGCCTGTTTTCTGTGATCAAATGTTACCTGGAGAACTGGCTTAACGTAGAAGCCTTATTTTTGGAAGAAAAAATAAAACAGATGCTGTAGAAACCTGAACCAAGCCTGTACCAATAAAGGAAGTATTTTAACACAGGGCCACAGCATCAAGATCATCCAATTGGTAACAATATCCAATTTGTAGACCTAGGCCAACAAACATCCAGACTGGCTTCTGCTTCCTGAAATTATAGTGAACACGTTGGCCTACAGAATCAAGCTGTTCTCTCCTAGAAAAAGGAAAATGAAGGACTCGGCACAGAGTGTCCTCTCTTTAAAGTATACATGATAGTAATTGGGCCGAATACACAAATCTGTATAATCGTAACAGTACATTCAGCACAAACTGGTTCCACATCACCATTTTTCCTTTTATACAATTATTGAAAGGTGACCATACCTTACAGTATCAAGCCTTTCCTCTGGTGATAGAACATACTTTGGGCACTAAGACACCTGGATCAAAGCCTGAAGTGTTTTTGTAACTTACTCAAATGAAGAGCCTGGAAACACTGCCAAGCATTGCTTTTATTTACAAGAAGTAGAGTGCAGACAGGAAATACAGAATCTAGCCTAAATTTACTTAATAAATCTTTAGATAGGAGATGTGGCACACAGTAACAAGACCTTCCTGGTAGGAAAAAATGTCGATGGAAGTCCATGGCCCAGGACCCATTCCTCTGCTGGAACTCGGGTAAATTGTGTGGACGGCGGTCTCATTTACAGAGTACGCTCGAAAGCAAAACATTTCAAAAATGAAGCCTGATTCGATGTAAGACATAAGGTGAAAACCTACAGCCACAGCGACAAGACTAGTCACTTGGTAGACACCAGATTCCTGCAGGTGCTTTCTTGATCCCCTCGTGAATCCCTCCAGGTATTCACTTGACCTCCCTGTAATGCCCTGATGATTACTATTTTTCCGGTGATTTCCACCATCCTCCTCTTCCCGTATCCTCAAACAAGTGTTTCCAAAACACATCTCAGAAGCTCTTATTTTCACTATTTCAGCATTGAGTCATCAGCCTTGAAGCAATTTCTTCTCGACATTAGCAGCCTAAGGTTCACCTTCAAGAATAGCGTGGATCTCCCAACATAACAGTTAAAGCTTCGACTCACAATGACTCAGCATTTTGCTATAGTACAACAAAATGGCGCTGACAGTTTACAACGCTCAATAGTAGCTTCATCAAGCAGACTCAGCCTCCAAATGTCAATGCAGTTAATGTTCGACAACAGCTTCCATTGCCTTCAAGCAGGTTGCCTGACTACAGATGAAACCAAAGGCCAGTTCTCTAACAACAGTGGTCTGTTAACCTATGCCGCCATCCTCAAGAGAACCTTCTCATTCAGACACGATCTTTCGATTGAAGGGCCATCATGTGCTATGTTCCACAGACGCTATCATTTTCTCAGTGGTTATCTCAATTTTACCAAAAAAATTGAGAAGCGTAACTCAAAAGTGAGGGCTGCACCATCAATCCACTATCACGTGACTTGCTGTGATGCCCTCAGGCCTGTCTCTTAACTGTCATGTGAATCCCTCAGGGAAGCCTCGTGAGTATCACGAGATTCCCTAATGCTTGGTATGGCAATTCCAGGAGACTTCCACCTCACTTTTCTCTGCTAAGCTAAAATAAGCCTTTTCAGAACAAGTTGATGGGAGAGCCTCAATGTCAATATCTCAGTTTCCTTTTTTTTCGTGGTTAAGTCAGTACCTCTCAGAATCTGTAGTCTGGGTTTGGTATAGAGAAATTCTGAGTTAGCCGTTCTTTCCGCCATCAAGTGGTGCCCACCCAATTACTCAGCATTTTTTCTACGTAGAGAAATATGGCAGCTATGATCAACTGCTATCCATTCTCTGCCTCATAGCACACTCAGGCTTAATTATCAATACCGCCAATGTGTGACTGCTTCTCCTACAAACATAAGGCAGTTTTCCTGACAAACAGACAAAACTAGAGGTGAAGTAAACATCATAGACTGACCGCAAATGAGACTTGTTATGAGGACATGACTTTCAATTGGAGGACAGTGAGTAGGCTGTCTCATCCACGTTATGGTCCAAGTAGACTAATGACTTCTCAGTGTCGATGTGAATTTTCTCAGTGACATGCATTAGACATGAAAAATGGAGCACTGCATCATCCTCCATTGTGAGGATATGGATTGGTGACAGGTTCCCAAGGTACAAGGCTTATCTTTACTTAACAAAAAGTAGAAGGGTGTCTGAGGCCCAAAGCACTAAGCCCGTCCTCTCTGAAAACTAGTAGATAGGAGAACTTTACCCAAAGGACAAGCCTGTACTCATGTAAATTGAGTCTAATCAGGAAACCTAGGACCTTGTCTCCAGCCTCTATTTTCTATTAGGAACCAGGGTGCCGATCTTGGTTTTGCATTTCCAATCCCTACCCTTATTTTCCAGAAGTAGATCTGTGAAAGTAGCCCACAGCATTTCTGCCTACTTTCTCAGACATAGACTGAAATGGTGATGTAAGCCCAAGTTCCAAGCCCGTCTCATTAACGTGTAGACTCTAAAGAACCAAATAATGAACCAAGCAGAAACATACTCGCAGATACAGAAATCTAACTAAGCCTTGCCAGATGGGAACGGAGTGGGGGGCATTGGGATGCTGTGTGAAAAAGCAGAACTTAAGTTACGGGGTTGTAATGCCTGTGGTGGGAATGTGGTCAGTTGCATTGTAATAA